>NW_026137564.1:0-59276 GCF_009805555.1 Andrographis paniculata | reverse complement strand
AGTTTCGAAATTAGTATATTAGCGCTTTTGTTTTTTCAAAGCTTTTCCTTTATATTATATAGCATGTTATAGATTATACTTACTTGTGCTCTATAGTTCTAATTACATGTTTTTGTATTTGTTGTAGAGTGTTCGAAATTAGTATATTTAGCGCTTTGTTTTTTCAATGCTTTTCCTTTATATTATATAGCATGTTATAGATTGTACTTACTTTGTTCCTTATAGTTCTAATTACAGTGCTTTTCGTATTTGATTTAGAGTGTTCGAAATTAGTATATTTAGCGTTTTTGTTTCTTCAATGCTTTTCCTTTATATTATATAGCATGTTAAAGATTATACTTACTTTGTGCTCTATAGTTCTAATTACAGTGCTTTTGTATTTGTTGTAGAGTGTTCGAAATTAGTATATTTAGCGCTTTTGTTTTTTCAATGCTTTTCCTTTATATTATATAGCATGTTATAGATTATACTTACTTTGTGCTCTATAGTTCTAATTACAGTGCTTTTGTATTTGTTGTAGAGTGTTCGAAATTAGTATATTTAGCGCTTTTGTTTTTTCAATGCTTTTCCTTTATATTATATAGCATGTTATAGATTATACTTACTTTGTGCTCTATTGTTCTAATTACAGTGCTTTTCGTATTTGTTTAGAGTGTTCGAAATTAGTATATTTAGCGCTTTGTTTTTTCAATGTTTTTTTATATTATATAGCATGTTATAGATTATATTACTTTGTGCTCTATAGTTCTAATTACAGTGCTTTTCGTATTTGTTGTAGAGTGTTCGAAATTAGTATATTTAGCGCTTTGTTTTTTCAATGCTTTCCTTTATATTATATAGCATGTTATAGATTATACTTACTTTGTGCTCTATAGTTCTAATTACAGTGCTTTTCGTATTTGTTGTAGAGTGTTCGAAATTAGTATATTTAGCGCTTTTTTTTTTGATTTTTTTCCTTATATTATATAGCATGTTATAGATTATACTTACTTTGTGCTCTATAGTTCTAATTACAGTATTTTTCGTATTTGTTGTAGAGTGTTCGAAATTAGTATATTTAGCGCTTTTGTTTTTTCAATGGTTTTCCTTTATATTATATAGCATGTTATAGATTATACTTACTTTGTGCTCTATTGTTCTAATTACAGTGCTTTTCGTATTTGTTTAGAGTGTTCGAAATTAGTATATTTAGCGCTTTTGTTTCTTCAATGCTTTTCCTTTATATTATATAGCATGTTAAAGATTATCCTTACTTTGTGCTCTATAGTTCTAATTACAGTGCTTTTGTATTTGTTGTAGAGTGTTCGAAATTAGTATATTTAGCGCTTTTGTTTTTTCAATGCTTTTCCTTTATATTATATAGCATGTTATAGATTATACTTACTTTGTGCTCTATAGTTCTAATTACAGTGCTTTTCGTATTTGTTGTAGAGTGTTCGAAATTAGTATATTTAGCGCTTTTGTTTTTTCAATGCTTTTCCTTTATATATATAGCATGTTATAGATTATACTTACTTTGTGCTCTATAGTTCTAATTACAGTGCTTTTCGTATTTGTTGTAGAGTGTTCGAAATTAGTATATTTAGCGCTTTGTTTTTTCAATGTTTTTCCTTTATATTATGCATGTTATAGATTATACTTACTTTGTGCTCTATAGTTCTAATTATAGTGCTTTTCGTATTTGTTGTAGAGTGAGTGTTCGAAATTAGTATATTTAGCGCTTTTGTTTTTCAATGTTTTCCTTTATATTGTATAGCATGTTATAGATTATACTTACTTTGTGCTCTATAGTTGTAATTACAGTGTTTTCGTATTTGTTGTAGAGTGTTCGAAATTAGTATATTTAGCGCTTTTGTTTTTTCAATGCTTTTCCTTTATATTATATAGCATGTTATAGATTATACTTACTTTGTGCTCTATAGTTCTAATTACAGTGCTTTTCGTATTTGTTGTAGAGTGTTCGAAATTAGTATATTAGCGCTTTTGTTTTTTAAAAGTTTTTCCTTTATATTATATAGCATGTTATAGATTATACTTACTTTGTGCTCTATAGTTCTAATTACAGTGCTTTTCGTATTTGTTGTAGAGTGTTCGAAATTAGTATATTTAGCGCTTTTGTTTTTTCAATGTTTTCCTTTATATTGTATAGCATGTTATAGATTATACTTACTTTGTGCTCTATTGTTCTAATTACATGCTTTTCGTATTTGTTTAGAGTGTTCGAAATTAGTATATTTAGCGCTTTTGTTTTTTCAATGCTTTTCCTTTATATTATATAGCATGTTATAGATTATACTTACTTTGTGCTCTATAGTTCTAATTACAGTGCTTTTTGTATTTGTTGAAGTGTTCGAAATTAGTATATTTAGCGCTTTTGTTTTTCAATGATTTTCCTTTATATTATATAGCATGTTATAGATTATACTTACTTTGTGCTCTATAGTTCTAATTACAGTGCTTTTCGTATTTGTTGTAGAGTGTTCGAAATTAGTATACTTAGCGCTTTTGTTTTTTAAAAGTTTTTCCTTTATATTGTATAGCATGTTATAGATTATACTTACTTTGTGCTCTATAGTTCTAATTACAGTATTTTTCGTATTTGTTGTAGAGTGTTCGAAATTAGTATATTTAGCGCTTTTGTTTTTTAAAATTTTCCTTTATATTATATAGCATGTTATAGATTATCGTACTTTTGTGCTCTATAGTTCTAATTACAGTGCTTTTCGTATTTTTGTAGAGTGTTCGAAATTAGTATATTTAGCGCTTTTGTTTTTCATGCTTTTCCTTTATATTGTATATTATAGATTATACTTACTTTGTGCTCTATTGTTCTAATTGGTGCTTTTCGTATTTGTGTAGAGTGTTCGAAATTAGTATATTTAGCGCTTTTGTTTTTTCAATGCTTTTCGTTTATATTATATAGCATGTTATAGATTATACTTACTTTGTGCTCTATTGTTCTAATTACAGTGCTTTTCGTATTTGTTGTAGAGTGTTCGAAATTAGTATATTTAGCGCTTTTGTTTTTTAAAAGTTTTTCCTTTATATTATATAGCATGTTGTAGATTATACTTACTTTGTGCTCTATAGTTCTAATTACAGTATTTTTCGTATTTGTTGTAGAGTGTTCGAAATTAGTATATTTAGCGCTTTTGTTTTTTCAATGCTTTTCCTTTATATTGTATAGCATGTTATAGATTATAGTTACTTTGTGCTCTATTGTTCTAATTACAGTGATTTTCGTATTTGTATTAGAGTGTTCGAAATTAGTATCTTTAGCGCTTTTGTTTCTTGAATGTTTTTCGTTTATATTATATATCATGTTAAAGATTGTCCTTACTTTGTGCTCTATAGTTCTAATTACAGTGCTTTTTGTATTTGTTGTAGAGTGTTTGAAATTAGTATATTTAGCGCTTTTGTTTTTTCAATGTTTTTCCTTTATATTATATAGCATGTTATAGATTATACTTACTTTGTGCTCTATAGTCTAATTACAGTGCTTTTCGTATTTGTTGTAGAGTGTTCGAAATTAGTATACTTAGCGCTTTTGTTTTTTAAAAGTTTTTCCTTTATATTGTATAGCATGTTATAGATTATACTTACTTTGTGCTCTATAGTTCTAATTACAGTATTTTTCGTATTTGTTGTAGAGTGTTCGAAATTAGTATTAGCGCTTTTGGTTTTTCAATGATTTTCCTTTATATTATATAGCATGTTATAGATTATACTTACTTTGTGCTCTATAGTTCTAATTACAGTGCTTTTCGTATTTGTTGTAGAGTGTTCGAAATTAGTATATTTAGCGCTTTGGTTTTTTCAAAGTTTTTCCTTTATATTATGTAGCATGTTATAGATTATATGTACTTTGTGCTATATAGTTCTAATTACAGTATTTTTTGTATTTGTTGTAGAGTGTTCGAAATTAGTATATTTAGCGCTTTTGTTTTTTCAATGCTTTTCCTTTACATTGTATAGCATGTTATAGATTATAGTTACTTTGTGCTATATTGTTCTAATTACAGTGCTTTTCGTATTTGTATTAGAGTGTTCGAAATTAGTATATTTAGCGCTTTTGTTTCTTGAATTCTTTTCTTTTATATTATATAGCATGTTATAGATTATCTTACTTTGTGCTCTATAGTTCTAATTACAGTGCTTTTTGTATTTGTTGTAGAGTGTTCGAAATTAGTATATTTAGCGCGTTTGTTTTTTCAATGTTTTTCCTTTATATTATATAGCATGTTATAGATTATACTTACTTTGTGCTCTATAGTTCTAGTTACAGTGCTTTTCGTATTTGTTGTAGAGTGTTCGAAATTAGTATACTTAGCGCTTTTGTTTTTAAAAGTTTTTCCTTTATAGTGTATAGCATGTTATAGATTATACTTACTTTGTGCTCTATAGTTCTAATTACAGTATATTTCGTATTTGTTGTAGAGTGTTCGAAATTAGTATATTTAGCGCTTTTGTTTTTTCAATGTTTTTCCTTTATATTATATAGCATGTTATAGATTATACTTACTTTGTGCTCTATAGTTCTAATTACAGTGCTTTTCGTATTTGTTGTAGAGTGTTCGAAATTAGTATATTTAGCGCTTTTGTTTTTTAAATGTTTTTCCTTTATATTATATAGCATGTTATAGATTATACTTACTTTGTGCTCTATAGTTCTAATTACAGTATTTTCGTATTTGTTGTAGAGTGTTCGAAATTAGTATATTTAGCGCTTTTGTTTTTAAAAGTTTTTCCTTTATATTATATAGCATGTTATAGATTATACTTACTTTGTGCTCTATAGTTCTAATTACAGTGCTTTTTGTATTTTGTTGTAGAGTGTTCGAAATTAGTATATTTAGCGCTTTTGTTTTTTCATGCTTTTCCTTTATATTATATAGCATGTTATAGATTATACTTACTTTGTGCTCTATTGTTCTAATTACAGTGCTTTTCGTATTTGTATTAGAGTGTTCGAAATTAGTATATTTAGCGCTTTTGTTTTTTCAATGCTTTTCCTTTATATTATATAGCATGTTATAGATTATACTTACTTTGTGCTCTATTGTTCTAATTACAGTGCTTTTCGTATTTGTTGTAGAGTGTTCGAAATTAGTATATTTAGCGCTTTGTTTTTTCAATCCTTTTCCTTTATATTATATAGCATGTTATAGATTATACTTACTTTGTGCTCTATAGTTCTAATTACAGTGCTTTTCGTATTTTTTGTAGAGTGTTCGAAATTAGTATATTTAGCGCTTTTGTTTTTTCAATGCTTTTCCTTTATATTATATAGCATGTTATAGATTATACTTACTTTGTGCTCTATAGTTCTAATTACAGTATTTTTCGTATTTGTTGTAGAGTGTTCGAAATTAGTATATTTAGCGCTTTTGTTTTTTCAATGCTTTTCCTTTATATTATATAGCATGTTATAGATTATACTTACTTTGTGCTCTATTGTTCTAATTACAGTGCTTTTCGTATTTGTATTAGAGTGTTCGAAATTAGTATCTTTAGCGCTTTTGTTTCTTCAATGTTTTTCTTTATATTATATAGCATGTTAAAGATTGTACTTACTTTGTGCTCTATAGTTCTAATTACAGTGCTTTTTGTATTTGTTGTAGAGTGTTCGAAATTAGTATATTTAGCGCTTTTGTTTTTTCAATGTTTTTCCTTTATATTATATAGCATGTTATAGATTATACTTACTTTGTGCTCTATAGTTCTAGTTACAGTGCTTTTCGTATTTGTTGTAGAGTGTTCGAAATTAGTATACTTAGCGCTTTTGTTTTTTAAAATTTTTCCTTTATATTGTATAGCATGTTATAGATTATACTTACTTTGTGCTCTATAGTTCTAATTACAGTATTTTTCGTATTTGTTGTAGAGTGTTCGAAATTAGTATTAGCGCTTTGGTTTTTCAATGATTTTCCTTTATATATATAGCATGTTATAGATTATACTTACTTTGTGCCCTATAGTTCTAATTACAGTGCTTTTCGTATTTGTTGTAGAGTGTTCGAAATTAGTATATTTAGCGCTTTGGTTTTTTAAAAGTTTTTCCTTTATATTATATAGCATGTTATAGATTATATTACTTTGTGCTCTATAGTTCTAATTACAGTATTTTTTGTATTTGTTGTAGAGTGTTCGAAATTAGTATATTTAGCGCTTTTGTTTTTTCAATGCTTTTCCTTTATATTATATAGCATGTTATAGATTATAGTTACTTTGTGCTCTATTGTTCTAATTATAGTGCTTTTCGTATTTGTATTAGAGTGTTCGAAATTAGTATATTTAGCGCTTTTGTTTTTCAATGCTTTTCCTTTATATTATATAGCATGTTAAAGATTATACTTACTTTGTGCTCTATAGTTCTAATTACAGTGCTTTTTGTATTTGTTGAAGAGTGTTCGAAATTAGTATATTTAGCGCGTTTGTTTTTTCAATGATTTTCCTTTATATTATGTAGCATGTTATAGATTATACTTACTTTGTGCTCTATAGTTCTAGTTACAGTGCTTTTCGTATTTGTTGTAGAGTGTTCGAAATTAGTATATTTAGCGCTTTTGTTTTTTAAAAGTTTTTCCTTTATAGTATATAGCATGTTATAGATTATACTTACTTTGTGCTCTATAGTTCTAATTACAGTATTTTTCGTATTTGTTGTAGAGTGTTCGAAATTAGTATATTTAGCGCTTTTGTTTTTTTAAAGTTTTTCCTTTATATTATATAGCATGTTATAGATTATACTTACTTTGTGCTCTATAGTTCTAATTACAGTGCTTTTCGTATTTTTGTAGAGTGTTCGAAATTAGTATACTTAGCGCTTTGTTTTTTCATTGCTTTTCCTTTATATTGTATATTATAGATTATACTTACTTTGTGCTCTATTGTTCTAATTACAGTGCTTTTCGTATTTGTATTAGAGTGTTCGAAATTAGTATATTTAGCGCTTTTGTTTTTTCAATGCTTTCGTTTATATTATATAGCATGTTATAGATTATACTTACTTTGTGCTCTATGTTCTAATTACAGTGCTTTTCGTATTTGTTGTAGAGTGTTCGAAATTAGTATATTTAGCGCTTTTGTTTTTTCAATGCTTTTCCTTTATATTATATAGCATGTTATAGATTATACTTACTTTGTGCTCTATAGTTCTAATTACAGTGCTTTTCGTATTTTTTGTAGAGTGTTCGAAATTAGTATATTTAGCGCTTTTGTTTTTTCAATGCTTTTCCTTTATATTGTATAGCATGTTATAGATTATACTTACTTTGTGCTCTATTGTTCTAATTACAGTGCTTTTCGTATTTGTATTAGAGTGTTCGAAATTAGTATATTTAGCGCTTTTGTTTTTTCAATGCTTTTCGTTTATATTATATAGCATGTTATAGATTATACTTACTTTCTGCTCTATAGTTCTAATTACAGTGCTTTTCGTATTTGTTGTAGAGTGTTCGAAATTAGTATATTTAGCGCTTTTGTTTTTTCAATGCTTTTCCTTTATATTATATAGCATGTTATAGATTATACTTACTTTGTGCTCTATAGTTCTAATTACAGTGCTTTTCGTATTTGTTGTAGAGTGTTCGAAATTAGTATACTTAGCGCTTTTGTTTTTTAAATTTTTTCCTTTATATTATATAGCATGTTATAGATTATACTTACTTTGTGCTCTATAGTTCTAATTACAGTATTTTTCGTATTTGTTGTAGAGTGTTCGAAATTAGTATATTTAGCGCTTTTGGTTTTTCAATGATTTTCCTTTATATTATATAGCATGTTATAGATTATACTTACTTTGTGTCCTATAGTTCTAATTACAGTGCTTTTCGTATTTGTTGTAGAGTGTTCGAAATTAGTATATTTAGCGCTTTTGTTTTTTAAAAGTTTTTCCTTTATATTATATAGCATGTTATAGATTATATGTACTTTGTGCTCTATAGTTCTAATTACAGTATTTTTTGTATTTGTTGTAGAGTGTTCGAAATTAGTATATTTAGCGCTTTTGTTTTTTCAATGCTTTTCCTTTATATTGTATAGCATGTTATAGATTATACTTACTTTGTGCTATATTGTTCTAATTACAGTGCTTTTCGTATTTATTTGTTTAGAGTGTTCGAAATTAGTATATTTAGCGCTTTTGTTTCTTGAATTCTTTTCTTTTATATTATATAGCATGTTAAAGATTATCCATACTTTGTGCTCTATAGTTCTAATTACAGTGCTTTTTGTATTTGTTGAAGAGTGTTCGAAATTAGTATATTTAGCGCGTTTGTTTTTTCAATGTTTTTCCTTTATATTATATAGCATGTTATAGATTATACTTACTTTGTGCTCTATAGTTCTAGTTACAGTGCTTTTCGTATTTGTTGTAGAGTGTTCGAAATTAGTATACTTAGCGCTTTTGTTTTTTAAAAGTTTTTCCTTTATAGTGTATAGCATGTTATAGATTATACTTACTTTGTGCTCTATAGTTCTAATTACAGTATATTTCGTATTTGTTGTAGAGTGTTCGAAATTAGTATATTTAGCGCTTTTGTTTTTTCAATGTTTTTCCTTTATATTATATAGCATGTTATAGATTATACTTACTTTGTGCTCTATAGTTCTAATTACAGTGCTTTTCGTATTTGTTGTAGAGTGTTCGAAATTAGTATACTTAGCGCTTTTGTTTTTTAAAAGTTTTTCCTTTATAGTGTATAGCATGTTATAGATTATACTTACTTTGTGCTCTATAGTTCTAATTACAGTATTTTTCGTATTTGTTGTAGAGTGTTCGAAATTAGTTTATTTAGCGCTTTTGTTTTTCAAAGTTTTTCCTTTATATTATATAGCATGTTATAGATTATACTTACTTTGTGCTCTATAGTTCTAATTACAGTGCTTTTGTATTTTGTGTACAGTGTTCGAAATTAGTATACTTAGCGCTTTTGTTTTTTCATTGCTTTTCCTTTATATTGTATAGCATGTTATAGATTATACTTACTTTGTGCTCTATTGTTCTAATTACAGTGCTTTTCGTATTTGTATTAGAGTGTTCGAAATTAGTATATTTAGCGCTTTTGTTTTTTCAATGCTTTTCGTTTATATTATATAGCATGTTATAGATTATAGTTACTTTGTGCTCTATTGTTCTAATTACAGTGCTTTTCGTATTTGTTGTAGAGTGTTCGAAATTAGTATATTTAGCGCTTTTGTTTTTTCAATCCTTTTCCTTTATATTATATAGCATGTTATAGATTATACTTACTTTGTGCTCTATAGTTCTAATTACAGTGCTTTTCGTATTTTTTGTAGAGTGTTCGAAATTAGTATACTTAGCGCTTTTGTTTTTTCATTGCTTTTCCTTTATATTATATAGCATGTTATAGATTATACTTACTTTGTGCTCTATTGTTCTAATTACAGTGCTTTTCGTATTTGTATTAGAGTGTTCGAAATTAGTATATTTAGCGCTTTTGTTTTTTCAATGCTTTTCGTTTATATTATATAGCATGTTATAGATTATAGTTACTTTGTGCTCTATTGTTCTAATTACAGTGCTTTTCGTATTTGTTGTAGAGTGTTCGAAATTAGTATATTTAGCGCTTTTGTTTTTTCAATGCTTTTCCTTTATATTATATAGCATGTTATAGATTATACTTACTTTGTGCTCTATAGTTCTAATTACAGTGCTTTTCGTATTTGTTGTAGAGTGTTCGAAATTAGTATATTTAGCGCTTTTGTTTTTTAAAAGTTTTTCCTTTATATTATATAGCATGTTATAGATTATACTTACTTTGTGCTCTATAGTTCTAATTACAGTATTTTTCGTATTTGTTGTAGAGTGTTCGAAATTAGTATACTTAGCGCTTTTGTTTTTTAAAAGTTTTTCCTTTATATTGTATAGCATGTTATAGATTATACTTACTTTGTGCTCTATAGTTCTAATTACAGTATTTTTCGTATTTGTTGTAGAGTGTTCGAAATTAGTATATTTAGCGCTTTTGGTTTTTCAATGATTTTCCTTTATATTATATAGCATGTTATAGATTATACTTACTTTGTGTCCTATAGTTCTAATTACAGTGCTTTTCGTATTTGTTGTAGAGTGTTCGAAATTAGTATATTTAGCGCTTTGGTTTTTTAAAAGTTTTTCCTTTATATTATATAGCATGTTATAGATTATATGTACTTTGTGCTCTATAGTTCTAATTACAGTATTTTTTGTATTTGTTGTAGAGTGTTCGAAATTAGTATATTTAGCGCTTTTGTTTTTTCAATGCTTTTCCTTTACATTGTATAGCATGTTATAGATTATAGTTACTTTGTGCTATATTGTTCTAATTACAGTGCTTTTCGTATTTGTATTAGAGTGTTCGAAATTAGTATATTTAGCGCTTTTGTTTTTTGAATTCTTTTCTTTTATATTATATAGCATGTTAAAGATTATCCTTACTTTGTGCTCTATAGTTCTAATTACAGTGCTTTTTGTATTTGTTGAAGAGTGTTCGAAATTAGTATATTTAGCGCGTTTGTTTTTTCAATGTTTTTCCTTTATATTATGTAGCATGTTATAGATTATACTTACTTTGTGCTCTATAGTTCTAGTTACAGTGCTTTTCGTATTTGTTGTAGAGTGTTCGAAATTAGTATACTTAGCGCTTTTGTTTTTTAAAGTTTTTCCTTTATAGTGTATAGCATGTTATAGATTATACTTACTTTGTGCTCTATAGTTCTAATTACAGTATATTTCGTATTTGTTGTAGAGTGTTCGAAATTAGTATATTTAGCGCTTTTGTTTTTTCAATGTTTTTCCTTTATATTATATAGAATGTTATAGATTATACTTACTTTGTGCTCTATAGTTCTAATTACAGTGCTTTTCGTATTTGTTGTAGAGTGTTCGAAATTAGTATACTTAGCGCTTTTGTTTTTTAAAAGTTTTTCCTTTATAGTGTATAGCATGTTATAGATTATACTTACTTTGTGCTCTATAGTTCTAATTACAGTATTTTTCGTATTTGTTGTAGAGTGTTCGAAATTAGTTTATTTAGCGCTTTTGTTTTTTAAAAGTTTTTCCTTTATATTATATAGCATGTTATAGATTATACGTACTTTGTGCTCTATAGTTCTAATTACAGTGCTTTTTGTATTTTGTGTACAGTGTTCGAAATTAGTATACTTAGCGCTTTTGTTTTTTCATTGCTTTTCCTTTATATTGTATAGCATGTTATAGATTATACTTACTTTGTGCTCTATTGTTCTAATTACAGTGCTTTTCGTATTTGTATTAGACTGTTCGAAATTAGTATATTTAGCGCTTTTGTTTTTTCAATGCTTTTCGTTTATGTTATATAGCATGTTATAGATTATAGTTACTTTGTGCTCTATTGTTCTAATTACAGTGCTTTTCGTATTTGTTGTAGAGTGTTCGAAATTAGTATATTTAGCGCTTTTGTTTTTTCAATCCTTTTCCTTTATATTATATAGCATGTTATAGATTATACTTACTTTGTGCTCTATAGTTCTAATTACAGTGCTTTTCGTATTTTTTGTACAGTGTTCGAAATTAGTATACTTAGCGCTTTTGTTTTTTCATTGCTTTTCCTTTATATTGTATAGCATGTTATAGATTATACTTACTTTGTGCTCTATTGTTCTAATTACAGTGCTTTTCGTATTTGTATTAGACTGTTCGAAATTAGTATATTTAGCGCTTTTGTTTTTTCAATGCTTTTCGTTTATATTATATAGCATGTTATAGATTATAGTTACTTTGTGCTCTATTGTTCTAATTACAGTGCTTTTCGTATTTGTTGTAGAGTGTTCGAAATTAGTATATTTAGCGCTTTTGTTTTTTCAATGCTTTTCCTTTATATTATATAGCATGTTATAGATTATACTTACTTTGTGCTCTATAGTTCTAATTACAGTGCTTTTCGTATTTGTTGTAGAGTGTTCGAAATTAGTATATTTAGCGCTTTTGTTTTTTAAAAGTTTTTCCTTTATATTATATAGCATGTTATAGATTATACTTACTTTGTGCTCTATAGTTCTAATTACAGTATTTTTCGTATTTGTTGTAGAGTGTTTGAAATTAGTATATTTAGCGCTTTTGTTTTTTCAATGCTTTTCCTTTACATTGTATAGCATGTTATAAATTATAGTTACTTTGTGCTCTATTGTTCTAATTACAGTGCTTTTCGTATTTGTATTAGAGTGTTCGAAATTAGTATATTTAGCGCTTTTGTTTCTTGAATGCTTTTCCTTTATATTATATAGCATGTTAAAGATTTTCCTTACTTTGTGCTCTATTGTTCTAATTACAGTGCTTTTTGTATTTGTTGAAGAGTGTTCGAAATTAGTATATTTAGCGCTTTTGTTTTTTCAATGCTTTTCCTTTATATTATATAGCATGTTATAGATTATACTTACTTTGTGGTCTATTGTTCTAATTACAGTGCTTTTCGTATTTGTATTAGAGTCTTCGAAATTAGTATATTTAGCGCTTTTGTTTCTTCAATGCTTTTCCTTTATATTATATAGCATGTTATAGATTATACTTACTTTGTGCTCTATAGTTCTAATTACAGTGCTTTTTGTATTTGTTGTAGAGTGTTCGAAATTAGTATATTTAGCGCTTTTGTTTTTTCAATGTTTTTCCTTTATATTATGTAGCATGTTATAGATTATACTTACTTTGTGCTCTATAGTTCTAGTTACAGTGCTTTTCGTATTTGTTGTAGAGTGTTCGAAATTAGTATACTTAGCGCTTTTGTTTTTTAAAAGTTTTTCCGTTATATTGTATAGCATGTTATAGATTATACTTACTTTGTGCTCTATAGTTCTAATTACAGTATTTTTCGTATTTGTTGTAGAGTGTTCGAAATTAGTATATTTAGCGCTTTTGTTTTTTCAATGCTTTTCCTTTATATTATATAGCATGTTATAGATTATACTTACTTTGTGCTGTATAGTTCGAATTACAGTGCTTTTCGTATTTGTTGTAGAGTGTTCGAAATTAGTATATTTAGCGCTTTTGTTTTTTAAAAGTTTTTCCTTTATATTATATAGCATGTTGTAGATTATACTTACTTTGTGCTCTATAGTTCTAATTACAGTATTTTTCGTATTTGTTGTAGAGTGTTCGAAATTAGTATATTTAGCGCTTTTGTTTTTTCAATGCTTTTCCTTTATATTGTATAGCATGTTATAGATTATAGTTACTTTGTGCTCTATTGTTCTAATTACAGTGATTTTCGTATTTGTATTAGAGTGTTCGAAATTAGTATATTTAGCGCTTTTGTTTCTTGAATGCTTTTCCTTTATATTATATAGCATGTTAAAGATTGTCCTTACTTTGTGCTCTATAGTTCTAATTACAGTGCTTTTTGTATTTGTTGTAGAGTGTTCGAAATTAGTATATTTAGCGCTTTTGTTTTTTCAATGTTTTTCCTTTATATTATATAGCATGTTATAGATTATACTTACTTTGTGCTCTATAGTTCTAGTTACAGTGCTTTTCGTATTTGTTGTAGAGTGTTCGAAATTAGTATACTTAGCGCTATAAACAACTTTATAATAAATAGAAACGAAAAACAGTGAACAAACAAAAGCGCTAACTTTATATCCTTAACGCACTATTTAACATACAAGAAAAGCACTGTAATTAGAAGTCTAGAGCACAAACTATAGTCTTATAAAGTGCTTTATAATAAATAGAAAGGAAAAACAATAAACAAACAAAAGTGCTAACTTTATTCCCTTAAAGCACTATTTAAGAAATACGAAAAACACTGTAATTAGAACTCTAGAGCACAAACTATAGTCTTATAAAGTGCTTTATAATAAATAGAAAGGAAAAACAATAAACAAAAAAAAGTGCTAACTTTATTCCCTTAAAGAACTATTTAACATACACGAAAAACACTGTAATTAGAAGTTTACAATAAAAAGTATAATTTTATAAAGTACTTTATATTAAATAGAAAGAAAAAATAGTGAAGAAACAAAAGCGCTAACTTTATTACCTTAAAGCACTATTTTACATATACGAAATACACTGTAATTGGAACCATAGAACACAAAGTATAATCTTATAAAGTGGCTAATAATAAATAGAATGAAAAAACAGTGTAGAAACAAAAGCGCTAACTTTATTCCCTAAAAACGCTATTTAACATATACGAAAAGCACTGTAATTAGAACTCTAGAACACAAAGTATAATCTTATGAGTGCATTGTAATAAATAGAAAGGAAAAACAGTGAAGAAACAAAAGCGCTAACTTTATTCCCTTAACTCAATATTTAACATATGCGAAAAGCACTGTAATTAGAACTCTAGAGCATAAACTATAGTGTTATAAAGTGCTTTATAATAAATAGAAAGGAAAAGCATTGAAGAAACAAAAGCGCTAACTTTATTCCCTTAAAGCACTAATTAACATATGTGAAAAACACTGTAATTAGAACTCTAGAGCACAAACTATAGTCTTATAAAGTGCTTTATAATAAATAGAATGGAAAAACAGTGAAGATACAAAGCGCTAACCTTGTTCCCTTAAAGAAATATTTAACATATACGAAAAGCACTGTAATTGGAAATATATAGCACAAAGTATAATCTTATAAAGTGGTTAATGATAAATAGAAAGGAAAACATTGAAGAAACAAAAGCGCTAACTTTATTCCCTTAAAGAACTATTTAACATAGACAAAAAGCACTGTAATTAGAAGTCTAGAGCACAAAGTATAATCTTATAAAGTACTTTATAATAAATAGAAAGGAAAAACAGTGAAGAAAAAAAGTGCTAACTTTATTCCCTTAAAACACTATTTAACATACACGAAAAGCACTGTAATTTTCTGTCTAGAGAACCAGGTATAATCTTATGAAGTGCTTTATAATAAATAGAAAGGAAAAACAGTGAAGAAACAAAAGTGCTAACTTTATTCCTTTAAAGCACTATTTACCATATGCGAAAAGCACTGTAATTGGAACTATAGAGCACAAAGTATAATCTTATAAAGTGGTTTATAATAAATACAAAGGAAAAACATTCTAGAAACAAAAGCACTAACTTTATTCCCTAAAAACACTATTTAACATATACGAAAAGCACTGTAATTAGAACTCTAGAACACAACGTATAATCTTATAAGTGCATTATAATAAATAGAAAGGAAAAACAGTGAAGAAACAAAAACGCTAACTTTATTCCCTTAACGCATTATTTAACATATGCGAAAAGCACTCTAATTAGAACTCTAGAGCACAAACTATAGTTTTATGAAGCGCTTTATAATAAATAGAAAGGAAAAGCATTGAAGAAACAAAAGCGCTAACTTTATTCCCTTAAAGCACTATTTAACATATACGAAAAGCACTGTAATTAGAACTATAGAGCACAAACTATAATCTTATAAAGTGTTGTATAATAAATAGAAAGGAAGAACAGTGAAGATACAAAGCGCTAACTTAATTCCCTCAAAACAATATTTAGCATATACGAAATGCACTGTAATTGGAACTATATAGCACAAAGAATAATCTTATAAAGTGGTTTATAATAAATAGAAAGGAAAAGCATTGAAGAAACAAAAGAGCTAACTTTATTCCCTTAAAGCACTATTTAACATATACGAAAAGCACTGTAATTAGAACTCTAGAGCAAAAACTATAGTCTTATAAAGTGCTTTATAATAAATAGAAAAGAAAAATAGTGTAGAAACAAAAGCGCTAACTTTATTCCCTTAACGCACTATTTAACATATACGAAAAGCACTGTAATTTGAACTATAGAGCACAAACTATAATCTTATAAAGTGTTGTATAATAAATAGAAAGGAAAAACAGTGAAGATACAAAGCGCTAACTTAATTCCCTCAAAACAATATTTAGCATATACGAAAAGCACTGTAATTGGAACTATATAGCACAAAGTATAATCTTATAAAGTGGTTTATAATAAATAGAAAGGAAAAACATTGAAGAAACAAAAGCACTAACTTTATTCCATTAAAGCACTATTTAACATATACGAAAAGCACTGTAATTAGAACTCTAGAGCAAAAACTATAGTCTTATAAAGTGCTTTATAATAAATAGAAAAGAAAAATAGTGTAGAAACAAAAGCGCTAACTTTATTCCCTTAATGCACTTTTTAACATATACGAAAAGCACTGTAATTAGAAGTCTATAGCATAAAGTATAATCTTTTAAAGTGCTTTATAATAAATAGAAAGGAAAAACAATGAAGAAACAAAAGCGCTAACTACATTCCCTTAACGCACTATTTAACATTTGCGAAACGCACTGTAATTAGAACTCTAGAGAACAAAGTATAATCTTATAAAGTGTTTTATAATATATAGAAAGGAAAAATAGTGAAGAAAAAAAGCGCTAACTTTATTCCCTTAAAGCACTATTTAACATATGCGAAAAGCACTGTAATTAGAACACTAGAGCACAAAGTATAATCTTATATAATGCTTTATAATAAATAGAAAGGAAAAGCATTGAAGAAACAAAAGTGCTAACTTTGTTCCCTTAAAGCACTGTTTAACATATACGAAAAACACTGTAATTAGAACTCTAGAGCAAAAACTTTAGTCTTATAAAGTGCTTTATTAAATAAATAGAAAGGAAAAATAGTGTAGAAACAAAAGCGCTAACTTTATTCCCTTAAAGCACTATTTAACATATACGAAAAGAACTGTAATTAGAAGTCTAGAGCATAAAGTATAATATTATAAAGTGATTCATAATAAATAGAAATGAAAAACAATGAAGAAACAAAACTGCAAACTTTATTCCCTTAAAGCACTATTTAACATACACGAAAAACACTGTAATTTTCTGTCTAGAGAACAAAGTATAATGTTATGAAGTGCTTTATAATAAATAGAAAGGAAAAACAATGAAGAAACAAAAGCGCGAACTATATTCCCTAAACGCACTATTTAACATATGCGAAAAGCACTTTAATTAGAACTCTAGAGAACAAAGTATAATCTTATAAAGTGCGTAATAATAAGTAGAAAGGAGAAATAGTGAAGAAAAAAGCGCAAACTTTATTCCCTTAAAGCACTATTTAACATATGCGAAAAGCACTGTAATTAGAACTTTAGAGCACAAAGTATAATCTTATAAAATGCTTTATAATAAATAGAAAGGAAAAGCATTGAAGAAACAAAAGCGCTAACTTTATTCCCTTAAAGCGCTATTTTTTAACATATAGGAAAAGCACTGTAATTAGAACTTTAGAGCACAAAGTATAATCTTATAAAGTGCTTTATAATAAATAGAAAGGAAAAACAGTGAAGAAAAAAAAGTTCTAACTTTATTCCCTTAAAACACTATTTAACATATAAGAAAAGCACTTTATTTAGATCTCTAGAGCACTAAGTATAATCTTATAAAGTGGTTTATAATAAATAGAAAAGAAAAACAGTGAAGAAAAAAAACGCTAACTTTATTCCCTTAAAGCACTAATTAACATATGTGAAAAACACTGTAATTAGAACTCTAGAGCACAAACTATAGTCTTATAAAGTGCTTTATAATAAATAGAAAGGATAAAAATAAACAAACAAAAGTGCTAACTTTATTCCTGTAAAGCACTATTTAACATATACGAAAAGCACTGTAATTAGAACTCTAGAGCACAAACTATAGTCTTATAAAGTGCTTTATAATAAATAGAAAGGAAAAACAATAAACAAACAAAAGTGCTAACTTTATTCCCTTAAAAAACTATTTAACATACACGAAAAGCACTGTAATTAGAAGTCAAGAGCACAAAGTATAATCTTATAAAGTGCTTTATAATAAATAGAAAGGAAAAACAGTGAAAATATAA
The DNA here is from genome assembly GCF_009805555.1 of Andrographis paniculata. Classification (NCBI taxonomy): domain Eukaryota; kingdom Viridiplantae; phylum Streptophyta; class Magnoliopsida; order Lamiales; family Acanthaceae; genus Andrographis; species Andrographis paniculata. The sequence goes on along the minus strand of NW_026137564.1, from coordinate 41,429 downwards.
AAGCGCTAACTTTATTCCCTTAAAGTACTATTCATCTTATACGAAAAGCATTGTAATTGGAACTATAGAGCACAAAGTATAATCTTATAAAGTGGTTTTATAATAAATACAAAGGAAAAACAGTGTAGAAACAAAAGCGCTAACTTTATTCCCTAAAAGCACTATTTAACATATACGAAAAGCACTGTAATTAGAAGTCTAGAGCAAAAAGTATAATCTTATAAATGCATTATAATAAATAGAAAGGAAAAACATTGAAGAAACAAAAGCGCTAAGTTTATTCGCTTAAAGCACTATTTAACATACACAAAAAGCACTGTAATTTTCTGTCTAGAGAACAAAGTATAATCTTATGAAGGGTGCTTTATAATAAATAGAAAGGTAAAACAGTGAAGAAACAAAAGTGCTAACTTTATTCCCTTCAAGCACTATTTAACATATGCGAAAAACAATGTAATTAAAACTCTAGAGCACAAAGTATAGTCTTATAAAGTGCTTTATAATAAATAGAAAGGAAAAACAGTAAAGAAACAAAAGTCCAAACTTTATTCCTAATTGCTTTTTCTTTTTATAATATTGAACACTATGGGATTATACTTTGTGCTCCATAGTGCTAATTAAAGTGCTTTCTGTATTTGTTTTATAATCCTTTAAGGGAATACATTAAGCACTTTTGTTTCTTCACTGTTTTTTACTCTATATTATAAAACACTTTATAATATTAGACATTGTGTTCTAGACTTCTAATTACAGTGCTTTTCGTGTATGTTAAATAGTGCTTTAAGGAAATACGGTTAGTCCTTTTGTTTTTTTATTGCCATTTATTTTTAAAATATAGCACTTTATGAGATTATACTTTGTGCTCTATAATTCTTATTACAGTGCTTTTTGTATTTGTTTTATAATGCTTTAAGGGAATATATTAAGCGGTTTTTTTTTCATTGTTTTTCCTCTATATTATAAAGCACTTTATAAGATTATACTTTGTGCTTTAGAGCTCTACTTATAGTGCTTTTCGTATATGTTAAATTTTGCTTAAAGTAAATACCGTTAGTGCTTTATTTCGTAACTGCCTTTTCTTTTTATAGTATAGCAGTTTATGGTTTTATAATTTGTGGTCTATAGTTCTAATTACATTGCTTTCGGTATTTTTTTTATAATGCTTTAAGAAAAAATATATTTAGCGATTTTGTTTCTTCACTGTTTTTCCTCTATATTGCAAAACACTTCATAAGATTATACGTTGTGCTATAGAGTTCTAATTTTAGAGCTTTTTGTATATGTTAAATAGTGCTTTTGTTTCATTATTGCCTTTTCTTTTTATAATATAGCACTTTATTAGATTATACTTTGTCCTCTATAGTTCTAATTACATTGCTTTTTGTATTTGTTTTATAATGCTTTAAGGGTATATACTTAGCGGTTTTTTTTTCATTGTTTTTCCTCTATATTATAAAGGACTTTATAATATTGTACTTTGTGCTTTAGAGTTCTAATTATAGTGCTTTTCGTATATATTAAATAGTGCTTTATGGGAATACCGTTAGTGCTTTATTTCGTAACTGCCTTTTCTTTTTATAATATAGCAGTTTCTAGTCTTATAATTTGTGGTCTATAGTTCTAATTACAGTGTTTTCTGTATGTGTTTTATAATGATTTAAGAGAATATATTTAGCGCTTTTGTTTCTTCACTGTTTTTCCTCTATACTAAAAACCACTTTATAAGAGTATACTTTGTGCTCTAAAGTTCTAATTTCAGTGCATTTTTTATATATTATGTAGTGCTTTCAGAGTATACCGTTAGTGCTTTCATTTCTTAATTGCTTTTTCTTTTTATAATATTGCTCTTCATGGGATTATACTTTGTGCTCCATAGTGCTAATTAAAGTGCTTTCTGTATTTGTTTTATAATTCTTTAAGGGAATATATTAAGCACTTTTGTTTCTTCATTGTTTTTCCTCTATATTATAAAACACTTTATAATATTGTACTTTGTGTTCTAGAGTTCTAATTACAGTGCTTATCGTGTATGTTAAACAGTGCTTGAAGGAAATACGGTTAGTGCTTTTGTTTCTTTACTGCCTTTTCTTTTTATAATATAGTACTTTATGGGATTATACTTTGTACTTTATGCTTCTAATTACAGTGTTTTTTTGTATTTGTTTTATAATGCTTTAAGGGAATATATTTAGCAGTTTTTTTTCTTCCTTGTTTTTCCTCTATATTATAAAGCACTTTATAAGATTATACGTTGTGCTTTAGAGTTCTAATTATAGTTTTTTTCGTATATGATAAATAGTTCTTTACGGGAATACCGTTAGTGCTTTTGTTCTGTAACTGCCTTTTCATTTTATAATATCGCAGTTTATGGTTTTATAATTTGTGCTCTATAATTTTAATTACAGTGTTTTCTATATTTGTTTTATAATGCTTTAAGAGAATATATTTAGCACTTTTGTTTCTTCATTGTTTTTCCTCTATATTAAAAAGCACTTTATAAGATAATACGTTTTGCTCTAGAGTTCTAGTTTCAGTGCTTTTTGTATATGTTAAAAAGTGCTTTAAGGGAATACAGTTAGTGCTTTCATTTCTTAATTGCTCTTTCATTTTTTAATATTGCACTTTATGGGATTATACTTTGTGCTTCATAGTGTCAATTCAAGTGGTTTCTGTATTTGTTTTATAATCCTTTAAGGGAATATATTAAGCACTTTTGTTTCTTCACTGTTTTTTACTCTATATTATAAAACACTCTGTAATATTATACTTTGTGTTCTAGAGTTCTAATTACAGTGCTTTTCGTGTATGTTAAATAGTGCTTTAAGGGTATACGGTTAGCGCTTTTGTTTCTTTATTGCCTTTTTTTTTATAATATAGCACATTATGGGATTATATTTTGTGCTCTATAGTTCTAATTACAGTGCTTTTTTGCATTTGTTTTATAATGCTTTAAGGGAATATATTTAGCCGTTTTTTTCTTCATTGTTTTTACTCTATATTATTAAGCACTTTATAAGATTATACATTGTGCTTTAGAGTTCTAATTATAGTTTTTTTCGTATATGTTAAATAGTTCTTTACGGGAATACCGTTAGTGCTTTTGTTTAATAACTGCCTTTTCTTTTTATATAATATAGCAGTTTATGGTTTTATAATTTGTGCTCTATAGTTCTAACTATAGTGTTTTCTATATTTGTTTTATAATGCTTTAAAAGAATATTTTTAGCGTTTTTGTTTCTTCACTGTTTTTCTTCTATATTAAAAAGCACTTTATAAGATACGTTGTGCTCTAGAGTTCTAATTTCAGTTCTTTTTGTATATGTTAAATAGTGCTTTAAGGGAATACAGTTAGTGCTTTCATTTCTTAATTGCTTTTCGTTTTTTAATATTGCACTTTATGAGATTATACTTTGTGCTCCATAGTGCTAACTAAAGTGCTTTCTGTATTTGTTTTATAATCCTTTAAGGGAATATATTAAGCACTTTTGTTTCTTCACTTTTTTTTACTCTATATTATAAAACACTTTATAATATTATCTTTGTGTTCTAGAGTTCTAATTACAGTGCTTTTCGTGTATGTTAAATAGTGCTTTATGGGAATACGGTTAGTGCTTTTGTTTCTTTATTGCCGTTTTTTTTTATCATATAGCACTTTATGGGATTACATTTTGTGCTCTATAGTTCTAATTACAGTGCTTTTTTGTATTTGTTTTATAATGCTTTGAGGGAATATATTTAGCGGTTTTTTTTCTTCATTGTTTTTCCTCAATATTATAAAGCACTTTATAAGATTTTACTTTGTGCTCTAGAGTTCTAATCACATTGCATTTTGTATATGTTAATTAGTGCTTAAAGAGACTACAGTTAGTGCTTTATTTCGTAACTGCCTTTTCTTTTTATAATATAGCAGTTTATGGTTTTATAATTTGTGGTCTATAGTTCTAATTACAGTTTTTTCTGTATGTGTTTTATAATGCTTTAAGCGAATATATTTAGCGCTTTTGTTTCTTCACTGTTTTTTCTCTATATTAAAAAGCACTTTATAAGATTATACTTTGTGCTCTAGAGTTCTAATATCAGTGCATTTTGTATATGTTAAGTAGTGCTTTAAGGGTATACAGTTAGTTCTTTCATTTCTTAATTGCTTTTTCTTTTTATAATATTGCTCTTTTTGAGATTATACTTTGTGCTCCATAGTGCTAATTAAAGTGCTTTCTTTATTTGTTTTATAATTCTTTAAGGGAATATATTAAGCACTTTTGTTTCTTCACTGTTTTTCCTCTATATTATAAAACACTTTATAATATTATACTTTGTGTTCTAAAGTTCTAATTACAGTGCTTATCGTGTATGTTAAATAGTGTTTTAAGGAAATACGGTCAGTGCTTTTGTTTCTTTACTGCCTTTTCTTTTTATAATATAGTACTTTATGGGATTAGACTTTGTGCTTTATACTTCTAATTACAGTGTTTTTTTGTATTTGTTTTATAATGCTTTAAGGGAATATATTAGCGGTTTTTTTCTTCATTGTTTTTCCTCTATATTATTAAGCACTTTATAAGATTATACGTTGTGCTTTAGAGTTCTAACTATAGTTTTTTTCGTATATGTTAAATAGTTCTTTACGGGAATACCGTTAGTTCTTTTGTTTCGTAACTGCCTTTTCTTTTTATAATATAGCAGTTTATGGTTTTATATTTTGTGCTCTATAGTTCTAATTACAGTGTTTTCTATATTTGTTTTATAATGCTTTAAGAGAATATATTAGCACTTTTGTTTCATCATTGTTTTTCCTCTATATTAAAAAGCAGTTTATAACATTATACGTTGTGCTCTAGAGTTCTAATTTCAGTGCTTTTTGTATATGTTAAATAGTGCTTTAAGAGAATACAGTTAGTGCTTTCATTTCTTAATTGCCTTTTCTTTTTATAATATTGCACATTATGGGATTACACTTTGTGCTCCATAGTGCTAATTAAAGTTCTTTTTGTATTTGTTTTATAATCCTTTAAGGGAATACATTAAGCACTTTTGTTTCTTCACTGTTTTTTACTCTTTATTATAAAACACTTTATAATATTAGACTTTGTGTTCTAGACTTCTAATTACAGTGCTTTTCGCGTATGTTAAATAGTGCTTTAAGGGAATACGGTTAGTCCTTTTGTTTCTTTATTGCCTTTTCTTTTTACAATATAGCACTTTATGGGATTATACGTTGTGCTCTATAATTCTCATTACAGTGCTTTTTGTATTTTTTTAATAATGCTTTAACGGAATATATTTAGCGGTTTTTTTTTTCATTGTTTTTCCTCTATATTATAAAGCATTTTATAAGATTATACTTTGTGCTTTAGAGCTCTACTTATAGTGCTTTTCGTATATGTTAAATTTTGCTTTAAGTGAATACCGTTAGTGCTTTATTTCGTAACTGCCTTTTCTTTTTATAGTATAGCAGTTTATGGTTTCATAATTTGTGGTCTATATTTCTAATTACATTGCTTTCGGTATTTGTTTTATATTGCTTTAAGAAAAAATATATTTAGCGCTTTTGTTTCTTCACTGTTTTTCCTCTATATTAAAAAGCACTTTATAAGATTATACTTTGTGCTCTAGAGTTCTAATCACATTGTTTTTTGTATATGTTAAATAGTGCTTTAAGAGAATACAGTTAGTGCTTTCATTTCTTAATGGTTTTTTCTTTTTATAATATTGCACTTTATGAGATTATACTTTGTGCTCCATAGTGCTAATTAAAGAGCCTTCTGTATTTGTTTTATAACCCTTTAAGGGAATACATTAAGCACTTTTGTTTCTTCACTCTTTTTCCTCTATATTATAAAACACTTTATAATATTATACTTTGTGTTCTAGAGTTCTAATTACAGTGCTTTTTGTGTATGTTAAATAGTGCTTTAAGGGAATACGGTTAGTGCTTTTGTTTCTTTATTGCCTTTTCTTTTTATAATGTAGCACTTTATGGGATTATACTTTGTGCTCTATAATCTAATTAGAGTGTTGTTTGTATTTGTTTTATAATGCTTTAAGGAAATATATGTAGCGGGTTTTTTTTCTTCATTGTTTTTCCTCTATATTATAAAGCACTTTATAAGATTATACTTTGTGCTTTAGAGTTCTAATTATAGTGCTTTTCGTATATGTTAAATAGTGGTTTAAGGGAATACCATTATTGGTTTTGTTTCGTAACTGCCTTTTCTTTTTATAATATAGCAGTTTATGGTTTTATAATCTGTGGTCTATAGTTCTAATTTCAGTGTTTTCTGTATGTGTTTTATAATGCTTTAAGAGAATATATTTAGCGCTTTTGTTTCTTCACTGTTTTTCCTCTATATTAAAAAGCACTTTATAATATTATACTTTGTGCTCTAGAGTTCTAATTTCAGTGCATTTTGTATATGTTAAGTAGTGCTTTAAGGGAATACAGTTAGTTCTTTCATTTCTTAATTGCTTTTTCTTTTTATAATATTGCTCTTTATGGGATTATACTTTGTGCTCCATAGTGCTAATTAACGTGCTTTCTGTATTTGTTTCGTAATTCCTTAAGGGAATATATTAAGCACTTTTGTTTCTTCATTGTTTTTCCTCTATATTATAAAACACTTTATTATATTATACTTTGTGTTCTAGAGTTCTAATTACAGTGCTTATCGTGTATGTTAGATAGTGCTTTAAGGAAATACGGTCAGTGCTTTTGTTTCTTTACTGCCTTTTCTTTTTATGATATAGTACTTTATGGGATTATACTTTGTGCTTTATACATCTAATTACAGTGTTTTTTTGTATTTGTTTTATAATGCTTTAAGGGAATATATTTAGCGGTTTCTTTCTTCATTGTTTTTCCTCTATATTATTAAGCACTTTATAAGATTATACGTTGTGCTTTAGAGTTCTAATTATAGTTTTTTTCGTATATGTGAAATAGTTCTTTACGGGAATACCGTTAGTGCTTTTGTTTTGTAACTGCCTTTTCTTTTTATAATATAGCAGTTTATGGTTTTATAATTTGTGCTCTATAGTTCTAATTACAGTGTTTTCTATATTTGTTTTATAATGCGTTAAGAGAATATATTAGCACTTTTGTTTCTTCACTGTTTTTCCTATATATTAAAAAGGACTTTATAATATTATACGTTGTGCTCTAGAGTTCCAATTACAGTGCTTTTCGTATATGTTAAATAGTGCTTTAAGGGAATACGGTTAGTTCTTTTGTTTCTTTATTGCCTTTTCTTTTTATAATATAGCACTTTTTGGGATCATACTTTGTGCTCTATACTTCTAATTACAGTGTTTTTTTGTATTTTTTTATAACGCTTTAAGGGAATATATTTAGCGGTTTTTTTTTCATTGTTTTCCCTCTATATTATAAAGCACTTTATAAGATTATACTTTGTGCTTTAGAACTCTACTTATAGTGCTTTTCGTATATGTTTAAATAGTGGTTTAAGGGAATACCGTTAGTGTTTTCGTTTCGTAACTGCCTTTTCTTTTTATAATATATTACTTTACGGTTTTACAATTTGTGCTCTATGGTTCTAATTACAGTGCTTTCTGTATTTGTTTTATAATGCTTTAAGAGAATATATTTAGCGCTTTTGTTTCTTTACTTTTTTTCCTCTATATTCAAATGCACTTTATAAGATTATACTTTGTCCTCTAGAGTTCTAAGCATATTGCTTTTTGTATATGTTAAATAGTGCTTTAAGAGAATACAAGTAGTGCTTTCATTTCTTAATTATTTTTTCTTTTTATAATATTGCACTTTACGGGATTATAATTTGTGCTTCATAGTGCTAATTAAAGTGCTTTCTGTATTTGTTTTTATAATCCTTTAAGGGAATATATTAAGCACTTTTGTTTCTTCACTGATTTGTACTGTATATTATAAAACACTTTATAATATTATACTTTGCGTTCTAGAGTTCTAATTACAGAGCTTTTCGTGTATGTTAAATAGTGCTTTAAGGGAATACGGTTAGTGTTTTTGTTTCTTTATTGCCTATTCTTTTTATAATATAGCACTTTATGGGATTATACTTTGTGCTCTATAATCTAATTAGAGTGCTGTTTGTATTTGTTTTATAATGCTTTAAGGGAATATATGTAGCGGGTTTTTTTTCTTCATTGTTTTTCCTCTATATCATAAAGCACTTTATAAGATTATACTTTGTGCTTTAGAGTTCTAATTATAGTGCTTTTCGTATATGTTAAATAGTGGTTTAAGGAAATACCGTTATTGCTTTTGTTTCGTAACTGCCTTTTGTTTTTATAATATAGCAGTTTATGGTTTTATAATTTGTGGTCTATAGTTCTAATTACAGTGTTTTCTGTATGTGTTTTATAATGCTTTAAGAGAATATATTTAGCGCTTTTGTTTCTTCACTGTTTTTCCTCTATAGTAAAAAGCACTTTATAAGATTATACTTTGTGCAATAGAGTTCTAATCACATTGCCTTTTGTATATGTTAAATAGTGCTTTAAGAAAATACAGTTAGTGCTTTCATTTCTTAGTTGTTTTTTCTTTTTATAATATTGCACTTTATGGGATTATACTTTGTGCTCCATAGCGCTAATTAAAGTGCTTTCTGTATTTGTTTTATAATCCTTTAAAGGAATAGATTAAGCACTTTCGTTTCTTCACTCTTTTGCCTCTATATTATAAAACACTTTATAATATTATACTTTGTGTTCTAGAGTTCTAATTACAGTGCCTTTTGTGTATGTTAAATAGTGCTTTAAGGGAATACGGTTAGTGCTTTGTTTCTTTATTGCCTTTTCTTTTAATAATATAGCACTTTATGGGATTATACTTTGTGCTCTATGCTTCTAATTACAGTGCTTTTTGTTATTTGTTTTATAATGCTTTAAGGGAATATATTTAGTGGTTTTTTTTCTTCATTGTTTTTCTTCTATATTATAAAGCACTTTATAAGATTATACTTTGTGCTTTAGAGTTCTAATTATAGTTTTTTTCGTATAGGTTTAATAGTGCTTTATGGGAATACCGTTAGTGCTTTTGTTTCTAACTGCCTTTTCTTTTTATAATATAGCAGTTTATGGTTTTAGAATTTGTGCTCTATAGTTCTAACTACAGTGTTTCCTATATTTGTTTTATAATGCTTTAAGAGAATATATTTAGCGTTTTTGTTTCTTCATTGTTTTTCCTCTATCTTAAAAAGCACTTTATAAGATTATACGTTGTGCTCTAGAGTTCTAATTTTAGTGCTTTTGGTATATGTTAAATAGTGTTTTAAGGGAATACAGTTAGTACTTTCATTTCTTAATTGTTTTTTCTTTTTTTAATATTGCACTTTATGGGATTATAATTTGTGCTTCATGGTGCTAATTAAAGTGTTTTCTGTATTTATTTTATAATCCTTTAAGGGAATATATTAAGCACTTTTGTTTCTTCACTATTTTTTACTCTATATTATAAAACACTTTATAATATTATACTTTGCGCTCTAGAGTTCTAATTACAGAGCTTTTCGTGTATGTTAAATAGTGCTTTAAGGGAATACGGTTAGTGCTTTTGTTTCTTTATTGCCTTTTCTTTTTATAATATAGCACTTTATGGGATTATACTTTGTGCTCTATAGTTCTAATTACAGTGCTTTTTTTTATTTGTTTTATAATGCTTTAAGGGAATATATTTAGCGGTTTTTTTTCTTCGTTTTTTTTCCTCTATATTAAAAAGCACTTTATAAGATTATACTTTGTGCTTTAGAGTTCTAATTATAGTGCTTTTCGTATATGTTAAATAGTGGTTTAAGGGAATACCGTTAGTGCTTTTGTTTCGTAACTGCCTTTTCTTTTTATAATATAGCAGTTTAAGGTTTTATAATTTGTGCTCTATGGTTTTAATTACAGTCTTTTCTGTATGTGTTTTATAATCCTTTAAGAGAATATATTTAGCGCTTTTGTTTCTTCACTGTTTTTCCTCTATATTAAAAAGCACTTTATAAGATTATACTTTGTGCTCTAGAGTTCTATTTTCAGTGCAGTTTGTATATGTTAAGTAGTCCTTTAAGGGAATACAGTTGGTGCTTTCATTTCTTAATTGCTTTTTCTTTTTATAATATTGCTCTTTATGGGATTTTACTTTGTGCTCCATAGTGCTAAATAAAGTGCTTTCTGTATTTGTTTTATAATTCTTTAACGGAATATATTAAACACTTTTTTTCTTCACTGTTTTTCCTCTATGTTATAAAACACTTTATAATATTATACGTTGTGTTCTAAAGTTCTAATTACAGTGCTTTTCGTGTATGTTAAATCGTGCTTTAAGGGATTAAGGTTAGTGTTTTTTTCTCTTTTTTGGGATTATACTTGGTGCTATATAGTTCTAATTACAATGCTTTTTTTATTTGTTTTATAATGCTTTAAGGGAATATATTTAGCGGTTTTTTTTCTTCGTTTCATTTCCTCTATATTATAAAGCACTTTATAAGATTATACTTTGTGATTTAGAGTCCTAATTGTGGTGCTTTTCGTATATGTTAAATAGTGGTTTAAGGGAATACCGTTAGGGCTTTTGTTTTGTAACTGCCTTTTCTTTTTATAATATAGTAGTTTATGGTATAATATGTGCTCTATGGTTCTAATTACAGTGTTTTCTGTATTTGTTTTATAACGCTTTTAGAAAATATATTTAGCGCTTTTGTTTCTTCACTATTTTTCCTCTATATTAAAATGCACTTTATAAGATTATACTTTGTGCTCTAAAGTTCTAAGCTCATTGCTTTTTGTATATATTAAATAGTGCTTTAAGAGAATACATGTAGTGCTTTCATTTCTTAATTGTTTTTTCTTTTTATAATATTGCACTTTATGGGATTATAATTTGTGCTTCATAGTGCTAATTAAAGTGCTTTCTGTATTTGTTTTTATAATCCGTTAAGGGAATATATTAAGCACTTTGTTTCTTCCCTGTTTTTTACTCTATATTATAAAACACTTTATAATATTATACTTTGTGTTATAGAGTTCTAATTACAGTTCTTTTTGTGTATGTTATATAGTGTTTTAAGGGAATACGGTTAGTGCTTTTGTTTCTTTATTGCCTTTTCTTTCAATAATATAGCACTTTATGGGATTATACTTTGTGCTCTATACTTCTAATTACAGTGCTTTTTGTTATTTGTTTTATAATGCTTTAAGGGAATATATTTAGTGGTTTTTTTTCTTCATTGTTTTTCTTCTATATTATAAAGCACTTTATAAGATTATACTTTGTGCTTTAGAGTTCTAATTATAGTTTTTTTCGTATAGGTTAAATAGTGCTTATGGGAATACCGTTAGTGCTTTTGTTTCGTAACTGCCTTTTCTTTTTATAATATAGCAGTTTATGGTTTTATAATTTGTGCTCTATGGTTTTAATTACAGTCTTTTCTGTATGTGTTTTATAATGCTTTAAGAGAATATATTTAGCGCTTTTGTTTCTTCACTATTTTTCCTCTATATTAAAAAGCACTTTATAAGATTATACGTTGTGCTCTAGAGTTCTAATTTCAGTGCTTTTTCTATATGTTAAATATTGCTTTAAGGGAATACAGTTAGTGTTTTAATTTCTTAATTGCTTTTTCTTTGTTTAATATTGCACTTTATGGGATTATAATTTGTGCTTCATAGTGCTAATTAAAGTGCTTTATGTATTTTGTTTTATAATCCTTTAAGGGAATATATTAAGCACTTTCGTTTCTTCTCTGTTTTTTACCCTATATTATAAAAACATTTATAATATTATACTTTGTGTTCAAGAGTTCTAATTACAGAGCTTTTCGTGTATGTTAAATAGTGCTTTAAGGTAATACGGTTAGTGCTTTTGTTTCTTTATTGCCTTTTCTTTTTATAATATAGCACTTTATTGGATTATGGTTTGTGCTATATAGTTCTAATTACAGTGCTTTTTTGTATTTGTTTTATAATGCTTTAAGGGAATATATTTAGCGGTTTCTTTTCTTCATTGTTTTTCATTTATATTATAAAGCACTTTATAAGATTATACGTTGTGCTTTAGAGTTCTAATTATAGTCCTTTTCGTATATGTTAAATAGTGGTTTAAGGGAATACCATTAGTGCTTTTGTTTCGTAAGTGCCTTTTCGTTTTATAATATAGCAGTTTATGGTTTATAATTTGTGCTCTATGGTTCTAATTACAGTGCTTTCTGTGTTTGTTTTATAATCCTTTAAGAGAATATATTTAGCGCTTTTGTTTCTTCGCTGCTTTCCTTTATAATATTAACATAAACACTTTATTAGATTATACTTTGTGCTCTAAAGTTCTAATTACAGTGCTTTCCGTATATGTTAAATGGTGCTTTAAGGAAAGAAAGTTAGTGCTTTTGTTTCCTAACTACCTTTTCTTAGCACTTTTTGGGTTTATACATTGTGCTCTATAGTTCTAATTACAGTGGAAGCATACTTTGCTCCGGAACAAAGTATAATCTTATATAATATTGGGGCACCAATTATATTGCACTTTATATATTCCATCTTATACTTTTCTTTTCGTATAAGTTGCTAGTGCTTTCATTTCTTAATTGCTTTTTCTTTTTATAATATTGCACTTTATGGCATTATACTTTGTGCTCCATAGTGCTAATTAAAGTGCTTTTTGTATTTGTTTTATAATCCTTTAAGGGAATATATTAAGCACTTTTGTTTCTTCACTTATTTTCCTCTGTATTATAGAACACTTTATAATATTATACTTTGTGTTCTAGAGTTCTACTTACAGTCTCGTATATGATAAATAGTGCTTCAAGGAAATACGGTTAGTGCGTTTGTTTCTTTATTGCCTTTTCTTTTTATAATATAGCACTTTATGGGATTATACTTTGTGCTCTATAGTTCTAATTACAGTGTTTTTTGTATTTGTTTTATAATGCTTTAAGGGAATATATTTAGCGGTTTTTTTTCTTCATTGTTTTTCCTCTATATTATAAAGCATTTTATATGATTATACTTTGTACTTTAGAGTTCTAATTATAGTGCTTTTCGTATATGTTAAATTGTGCTTTAAAAGAATACAATTAGTGTTTTTGCTAAGTAATTGGCTTTTCTTTTCTTCATTGTATTTTCTTCTATATTAAAAAGTACTCTATGAGATTATACTTTCTGCTCTAGAGTTCTAATCATAGTGCTTTTCGTATATGTTAAATAGTGCTTTAAGGGAATACAGTTAGTGCTTTCATTTCTTTTTTTTTTTCTTTTTATAATATTGCACTTTATGGCATTATACATTGTGCTCCATAGTGCTAATTAAATCGCTTTATGTATTTGTATTATAATCCTTTAAGGGAATATATTAAGCACTTTTGTTTCTTCATTTTCCTCTATATTATGAAACACTTTATAATATTTTACTTTGTGTTCTAGAGTTCTAATTACAGTGTTTTTCGTATATGATAAATAGTGCTTCAAGGAAATACGGTTTGTGCTTTTGCTTCTTTATTGCCTTTTCTTTTTATAATATAGCACTTTATGGGATTATACTTTGTGCTCTATAATTCTAATTAGAGTGCTTTTTGTATTTGTTATATAATTCTTTAAGGGAATATATGTAGTGCGTTTTTTTCTTCATTGTTTTTCCTCTATATTATAAAGCACCTTATAAGATTATACTTTGTGCTTTAGAGTTCTAATTATCGTGCTTTTCGTATATGTTAAGTAGTGTTTGAAGGGAATACATTTAGCGCTTTTGTTAATTAACTGGCTTTTCTTTTTATAATATAGCACTTTATGGTTTTATAATTTCTGCTCTGTAGTTCTAATTACAATGCTTTCGGTATTTGTTTTATAATGCTTTAAGAGAACATATGTAGTGCTTTTGTTTCTTCACTGTTTTTCCTCTATATTAAAAAGCACTTTATAAGTTTATAATTGGTGCTCTAGAATTCTAATCACAGTGCTTTTTGTATATGTTAAATAGTGCTTTAAGGGAATACAGTTAGTGCTTTCATTTCTTAATTGCTTTTTCTTTTTATAATATTGCACTTTATGATATTATACTTTGTGCTCTATAGTGCTAATAAAGTGCTTTATGTATTTGTTTTATAATCCTTCAATGGAATATATTAAGCATTTTTGTTTCTTCATTGATTTTTCTCGATATTATAAAACACTTTATAATATTATACTTTGTGTTCTAGAGTTCTAATTACAGTGCTTTTCGCATATGATAAATAGTGATTCAAGGAAATACGGTTAGTGCTTTTGTTTCTTTAATGCCTTTTCTTTTTATAATATAGCAATTTATGGGATTATACTTTGTGCTCTATACTTCTAATTACAGTACTTTTTGCATTTGTTTTATAATGCTTTAAGGGAATTTATTTAGCGGTTTTTTTTCTTCATTGTTTTTCCTCTACATTATAAAGCACTTTATAAGATTATAGTTTGTGCTTTAGAGTTCTAATTATAGTGCTTTTCGTATATGTTAAATAGCGCTTTAAGGAAATACAGTTAGTACATTTGTTAATTAATTGGCTTTTCTTTTTATAATATAACACTTTATGGTTTTACTATTTGTGCTCTATAGTTCTAATTACAATCTTTTTTGTACTTGTTTTATAATGCTTTAAGAGAATATACTTAGCGCTTTTGTTTATACACTGTTTTTCCTCTATATTAAGAAACACTTTATAAGATTATACTTTGTGCTCTAGAGTTCTAATCACAGTGCTTTTCGTATATGTTAAATAGTGCTTTAAGGGAATATAATTAGTGCTTTCATTTCTTAATTGCTTTTGCTTTTTATAATATTGCACTTTATGGGATTATACTTTGTGCTCCATAGCGCTAATTAAAGTACTTTCTGTATTTGTTTTATAATCCTTTAAGGGAACATATTAAGCACTTTTCTTTCTTCACTGTTTTTCCTCTATATTATAAAACACTTTATAATAGTTGTTGATGTATTTTTTCAACAAAAATAAAGTAAAATTCAAAGACATAGAAAATATCCTTAAACTTGATTAATTAGTGCCTGAGATTAGGAATCTCTAAACACTGTAACGTACAGAAACTAAACTGGAAAATAAAATACTGAAATTTAAAGTGGTGATCCCCAAATCTGACTTTGCTTTGTTGAAGTTGATTGAAGATGCCTTGCCAAATGATGATCCAAATCCTTAAATATTCCCTGGGAAACCGTACTGAAAACCGTCACCCGAACGGTTACAACGTCTCCTTCTCAACCGTCTTCCAACCTTTCTTATGCTGACACGTGTCCCCAGCAGACCAAAAATCCCTATATTTCACTCCTTGAGCCAACTACAGACCTTCCGCTCTTTTGGCCCGACTTCGTCCTTCGTCCGACCTACTTCTTCGCCCGACCCCACTTGGGCCGACCTCCATATCAACCGCCCCCTATATTTGATCAAAGGCCTCCGTGTTTGTCCGACTCCTCCTTCTATCCGACCTACAGTTTACCCGACCTGCGGATATCCCATCTCAACGACTTTCTGTCTCGAGGATCTCCCGACTTGAAAACCTTCCGACTTGAGGTCTTTCCGTCTTGCGGACCTCCCGACCGGAAGACCTTCCGACTTGAGGTCTTTCCGTCTTGCGGATCTCCCGACCTGAAGACCGTCCGACTTGAGGTCTTTCATCTTGAGGGCCTCCCGACCTGAAGACCTCCCGACTTGAGGTCTTCCCGTCTTGCGGACCTCTCGACCTGAAGACCTTCCGACTTGAGGTCTTTCCGTCTTGCGGACCTCCCGACCTGAAGACCTTCCGACTTGAGGTCTTTCCGTCTTGAGGACCTACCGACCTGAGGTCCTTCCGTCCTGTATTTTCCTTAGAAATAAATAAATAAATTTATTTTCCTTGATTCCCTCACGGTGTCCTTCAGCCAGTTCAATCAACCCTATTGTCAGGCCCATTCTTCTTTTTACCTTGGGCTTTTAACCTAATTCTAAATTTCGTACGTAACAACTTGCCCGCCGCCAAGGGACTTTCAAACGCCATTTAGCAATCAATGTTTGGAAGTTCATAAATCACTACCCTCTTGAAAAACTCCCTTAGCAACTGCACCAGTTACTGCAACACTCCTGATAAACTTCCTTCTTCGCAATACAAGCCTGTGTGAATCACAATCCCAAAACATTCTAACTATGGCGAATCAATACATGCCTGCCCTTCCTTTCGACGGAACCCTTCCAGAAGGTCCATTTTCAGCTTCGAAAGTACTAACTCCGACGATCCGTCCATATTGCACTACTCCTGAAGATTCAAATCGGATGAGGGAAGTTTTGGAATCTCGCAACCCCTTGGCTATCAACAATCCCAACTACCAAGCAGTTCGCATCCGGGACAGCATCAAGACCCATCTCACAGACCCAAAAGATCTGTATCGCGCTTGGTATCGACGAGTAGCAGAACACTTCCAGACCCAATGGCGTTCCCAAAAAATCGACCAAGCAATATTGCTGTCCACCATGCCTATCAACCTGCATGAGAAGGTGTTGTTGGCCATGTCTGCCTTCTGGAATGCGGAAAATGGGACTTTCCTCTTCCCATCAGGCCCCTTTGGCCCAACTCTTATGGACGTGGCCATGATCGCACATCTCCCAATCGTGGGTGAAGACCCTGTAATGGGAGCCCTAGATGGGCAGGAGCCATCAGAAGACCATCCGGGATGGTCCTTACAAAGTGTGAAGGAATGGGGTTGGACAAAGTTCGCAACCGACCAGCAAGGGGCTCCAGGGACTCCTGTAACCGACCGGGAGCATACTGCCTTTATTCTGTTCTGGCTTTGTAGGTACATCATTGTTTCTCCTTCCAAAAGTGTTCTTCCTTCCCACCTCGACCTGGCCATTCATATTGCGTCAGGTCGGTTCTTCTCCCTTGGTACTCTATTTTTAGCCAATCTGTTCGAAGGACTCACCAGGGTTAGCCTTCGTTTAACAGATAACGATAATAGGAAATTAGACACTGCCGCGTCGGGTCCTTTTTGGTTTTTAGAACTTTGGTCCCGTCTTTACTTTCCCAACGCGTTTAACTTAGGATCTCCGCCCACTATGCCAACGTCTGAAAAACATTTAGGATTAGTCCTCAACCGACTCTGCTCAGGACGCAATAAACTCCAATCATCCGACCCAATAATAACTGCCATTTTAACAGATACCCGCAGTAACTCTCGATTTTCTATGTATAAAAAATATGCGGGTTATGCTCCCGACCATTTTTGGCCCTTTCCAGTACCAAACCCACTTCCGACTCCTGAGCCTTGTCCTCATCCCACCTATCCTTTCGCCTGGGACGTCGCCCTCAAACCCAGGTCTCTTTTTAGTAGCAAGAAACTTGATAAAAAAGGGCAGAAAACTTTTTACACTTTTAACTATGAACCTCAATTCATGGCGCGCCAGTTCGGCTGTTGCCAAGGTATCCCTGGACCCGTCGCGTGTCCCCAAATAATTTTTCAAAGCCCCGACCGACGAGTCCTTCCTAATTCAATCCCTTCTTATATCTCCCAGCTCACCACGTATATAATTTCCAATTCTTATATTCCTTTCCGCTCCAACCCTGAGATCGTAGATACTTTCAATGAATGGTGGTCGGTCGTATGGTCCCTGATATCCCCTGATGAGAGTCGGTTGCTGAACGTCCTCCTCCCTCCCCAAGGACTGGTTCTAGGGACGGCGATACATACTAGCACCCAAAAACATACAACCGCCCCGGGAATCGGATCTGGTGGTCCCACGCGCAAAAGAAAAACTTCCCAATTGCAAACACCCCCGACCTCGGAGACCGACCAACAAACACTAGCAGACCTTGGAATAAATAGGACGTCAGCAAGGACCCGACCCCGAATTGGTAATGTTTCTTAACACCGTGAACCAATTCACTAAATCGTAACTTTGATTCTACTCATTTCATTCCCCAGAACCGACCTTGGTGACACCGACCAAGCAACCGACGCCAGCACCAACCGACCATTCAATCGGGCCTTTGGTCCAGACCAATTTGCCAATGAGCAATCGGGCGGAGGACCCGACGCGGAGGCAAACTCTTCCTCCCGCACCGAGGAGTGGTCGGGCCAGGCCCCCGACCAGGAGACAATCTTTACCAGCAGTACCTACAGAACCAGTAAGTTCTCTCACCAGCACTCCTTAGTATTCTAATGATCAACCTTGATATAGTTAACAACAAACATCTTCATGATTTTTCCACAGACACCTTCACCCATCCCATCAGCAGCAGGGGTCTCTTCTGACAGCGAGGGGACTACTTCCCAGATGGGTCGGCCGCCATACATGGCATCAGACTCATCTATATCAAAGGAAGAACCAGCCGCCCTCGCCGAAACTGACCTTCAAAACGACATCCCTGATGCTGCTGATCCCGAAATCGAAGGTGCCCCAGAGATCCTGGCTGCAGTGGCTCTAGAGGTAGCCGTCCAACCTGCAGCCGCCCTACCAGCAGCGGCACTCCCTCTAGCCATCGAATGGCAGGCAGAAGAACCACCCGTGGCAGCCCAACCTCCAGAAATGGGAGAAATGTCTTCATCCGATTCGGAGACTTCTGTGAATTTGGTAAGATTAAACCAATCCAGGTCATAACTTTTCTTTCGAAAAACACTAACTGTTTCCAATACTACTTTCTATAGGGACCCAGGTCGGCACCTCAGCGACCATTCGCAGCAGCCGACGAGTCGGCTGCTATTATACCAGCTGTCTGCCCAACTCGACCGACCTCATTGCTGCCCCCCTCACTGACAGCAGTCCGCCCAGAGGTACCACATATTTTCTCCGAACAAATTTGCAACTCCCTTGGAATATGTATTGACATTGTAGGACTTGCAGGGGCCTTCGGACTTAGCTGTCCTATCGACTGTTCCGGTTCCAGCGGAGGCCCAGACTGTGTTCACTGAGGCCATTAACCGTCCCCTGTCCGAACTAAGGTCCGACTTATTGGACAAACTCATTCAGACGGTTGGTGGCCTTCTTTTTTACACTCCAACGGAATCACCAGCCGTCCCCATTCTGCATCGGCTGATGGAAAGACTTACAGAGCTCAAGACTGAAGTGGTAGTCATTGGCCTTCTGTCAGCCGAAACCCCCCAGCCCGACTTCGATCAAACAACGCTGGAGAATTCTTTGACCAAGACTCGAGAATCCCTTCAGCAAACTACTGGAAGACTGGGTGGTCTCCTTAGCACGAAAGCTCTGGTTGATGATGCCATTCAGAAAAAGGAGGCAGAATTGCGGGAGCTGAGGAAAGAACAGTCTACCCTGGATAAGCAAATTACCAATGAACAGCATCTGCTTGAGAAGTATACCAAAAATGAGGCTGAATTGGATCAAGAGCTGAAAACCCAAGCCCGATCCCAATTCATCAGAAGATATCAGACGGCTGCCAATACCAGAAGGCTATCCAGGGATGAAAACAAATGGACACAGATAAAAACTGCCCTAGGGGCACTATTGTAATATTTCCCCCTTTGTAACAACAACTGACTTAGTAATCCATTTTTTCTTTCTTCTCTCAAAACAAGGATCACCTTTCAATTCCCAGCTTTATAGGAAACGAACCAAACTCCTTCTTTAAAAGAACATTGTTTCTCACATTTCAAGAAACACATTCCCAGGCACACTGAAAGTGTTAACAAACATGGCGAATGACCGACCTCATGTTCCATCAAGCAACTGGGAGGGTGTTCTTCAACCCTTCTTTGTAGGTAATCACCCTATTGGAGGCCATGCAGAAGACTTGTTACATATACTCAAGCAACTAGACTTCAAATTCCGATTCTCCCAACGAGGTAGAAGAACTATTCATCGCGTCATCCGCCTGATGGAAAAAGTCATTGAGGGGTATGAACCTCTTCATGACATCCTCAGCCGAATCCCTGATCTCCATCATCACATGGAAATGATCGAAAATCACGCAGCAAACATACTTCCAGATCTTGGTTGGGATAACCTATTTTCCAACCAACGAAAAGTCTTTTCAAGATTGCGGACCATCGTTGATCGTGAACATCAAGCCCTAACAGACATGCAAGCACGTACCCACCAAGATCTAGATGACATGCAAAGCCAATGGGAAAGGTACCGACCAGACTTGGAAGATCTTATTGAAGAAGAACCAGAGCTAATATCCACTCACTGGGATGAAAAGTCTGATTCAGAGACAGAAAAGTTCTCACAACCACACGATGACTAACAGAAATGAACCTTCCAGTAGGTTCGAAACCCCATAAATGGGTTCTGAATAATATGTGGTTTCAGGCAGTTTTGTTATCTGAAAAGGCAGGATAATACCTCTTCAGATATTTAGCATTAATACAATCATGTACTCTTCTACCTTCATGATTTACAATAATGAACGCGCCATTTCCAATATCTTTTTGAACAATGTATGGTCCTTCCCAATTCGGTGACCACTTTCCCAATTGATCAGTTTTCTTATATGTAGGAAGAATGGTCTTCCAGACTAGGTCTCCTTTTTGGAATGTCCTGTGAAGAACTTTCTTTCCGTAACTCCTTGCTCTGATTTCACTCTGTTTCACACTTCGATCTATTGCATGGAGACGGTTAACATCCAAATCTTCTAACTGCTGCAACATAAGTTGTTGGTATTCCTTTGTAAGATCACTATCAGTAAATTCTGTTCGGCCGGATGATGCCCGAATTTCGGCTGGTAAAACAGCATCTTGGCCAAACGTAAGTTGGTACGGCGAGAACCCTGTGGCCGTATTTCTGGTATTTCTATGTGCCCATAAAGCCTGAGACAATAACAAATGCCACTTTCTTGGGTTCCCTTCAATCATCTTCTTTATAATCCCAATGATAATCTTATTTGCTGCTTCCGCCTGTCCATTGGCTTGGGGATAATAAGGTGAAGAATGATGTAACCGAACACCGAATTCTGCCAAGAAATTAGAGAACTTTTCCCCTGTAAAGACCAAGCCTTGGTCGGTTGTTATAGACTGAGGAATACCATATCTGTAAATAATTTGGTTCAAAACGAAGTCTATCACTTCTTTCTGATCCACATTTTTCAAAGCAACTGCTTCTACCCATTTGGTAAAGTAATCAGTCGCGACCAATATGAAACAATGATGTTTCGATGAAGCAGGATGTATCTTACCAATAATATCCATAGCCCATGATTTAAAAGGCCATGGTTTTGCCAAGAATTGCAATTCGGTTACTGGCAAATGGTTTAAGTTTCCATGTCTCTGACATTCCTGGCAGCCTTTGGCAAATTGTATGCAGTCTTCAAAAATCTTTGGCCAGAAAAACCCCAAGCGATGAATGGCCCATCTCATATTGAGACCTGCCCGATGAGCTCCACATATCCCACCATGTACTTCTGTCATCACTTCTAGAGCTTCTTTAGATCCCAAGCATTTCAAAAGTAAACCTTCAAATGATCTCTTATACAAAATTCCATTTATCAATTGAAAACGTAAAGCCTTCAATCGTGTCGCAATTGAAACACTCGCACCAGGATTCTGTAAATACAGGATAAGCTCTGTTCTCCAATCGGGCACTGTTTCGCAGTCGGGCTCCTGTCCGACAGTCTCCTGCTCGACCAGAACTTCGCAGTCGGGATCCTGTCCAATAGCCTCTTGCCCGACCGTAACTTTGCAGTCGGGATCCTGTCCAATAGCCTCTTGCCCGACCGTTTGGTCATATATTGGGTCTGTCTTTTCTTCTATGCCCGACTTGATCTCCGACCACATATCCTCCAGAATTCCTTTACAAGCCCTTTGAGCCAACTCATCGGCACGTTGGTTTTCTTTCCTCGGAATGAACTCAATTATTACTTCTGAGATTTTCGTCAGTAACCGACCCACAATGTCCCTGTATCTACGGAGATGAGGGTAATTACAAACATATTGGTTGTTTACCTGGTTGATTACTAGTTGAGAATCCCCTCTTATGATTACAGACTGGACCTTCCTGGCTATTAAAGCCTCCAGACCCAAAATTAAAGCCTCATATTCTGCCGAATTATGGGTCATGGCTTCCAATCGTAATTGTAAGTTGATCTTTTGACCATCAGGTCCTTGCAAAAAGACCCCTGCCCCTGATTTGTTTCCAGAGGTAGAACCATCAAAGAACATCAACCATGTTCTGGTACTTATATATGGCACACATCCGACCTGTAGATTATCCAGATATGATGAGCAACTAAATGGTCGGACACTATCACAAAGAGAATACCCGACTTGTGAGAATTCTGCCAAGAAGTCGGCTACTGCTTGTCCCTTAATTGCCCTCAGCGGGGAATGTTGAAGATCGAAAGGAGCCAATTTGATGGCCCATTTCATGAGTCTGCCCTTCATAGTAGGTCTCTGTAAAATCAATTTGATGAGATCCACCTTTGATATGACCTCAACTCTTCTGGGCAGCAAATAATGCTCGAGTTTAGTGCAAGCGAAGACCAATGAATAACACATTTTTTCTGGCATAGTGTAATTCAATTCTGGTCCTGTAAGGGTTTTACTGAGATAGTAAATTGCCCTTTCCTTCCCGTCATCACCATCCTGCGCCAATAAACAACTAACCACTTCATATGTATTTGCCAAATAAAGTTTGAGTGGCCGACCTTGTTTGGGAGGCATCAAGACTGGAGGGTGAACCAATGCCTGCTTGATAGCATCTAAAGCCGTTTGTTGGTCGGGCCCCCATTCAAAGGCAATCTTTCCAGCTTTCAACAATTTAGTAATAGGTCTGACCTTGCCAGCAGCATTAGAAATGAAACGCCTCAAATAATTCACCTTACCCAACAGACTCTGGATTTCTGTAACCGTCTTGGGTGACCGACTATCAAGAATGGCTTTAGCCTTGTTGGCATCAATTTCAATTCCTCTCTCATGAACTAAGAATCCTAGAAAGCTCCCGGCTGATATTCCAAAAGCACATTTGGTTGGATTCATCTTCAACTTGTACTTCTTCATTCTTTCAAATGCCTCTTCAAGATCCCTCAAATGTTCGTCAAAACTGGCAGATTTAACTATAACATCATCAATATACACTTCCATAGATCTGCCAATTAAATCATGAAAGATTGAATTCATGGCTCTTTGGTAAGTTGCCCCTGCATTCTTTAACCCGAATGGCATGACTGTCCATTCATAAATACCCAAAGCCCCTGGGCATCTGAATGCTGTCTTAGGAATGTCTTCTTCTGCCAAGAATATTTGGTTGTAACCTGCATAACCATCCATCAGACTAAGGATTTTATGCCCTGCTGCTGCATCTATCAGCATGTCGGCCATAGGCATCACATATTCGTCCTTAGGGGTAGCTAGATTCAAATCCCTGAAGTCGATGCATATCCTTATCTTACCATTTTTCTTGACCACTGGCACAATATTAGCCAGCCACTCCGCATAACGGCAAGGTTGAATGAAACCCACTTTGAGAAGTTTTTGGATTTCTTCCTTGATTTGAGGCATCAGATCTGGACTCATTCGCCTTGGAGGTTGTTTGTAAGGTTTACAACCTTCTTTGATGGGCAATCGATGCTCTATTAGACTTCTTGTCAAACCAGGCATCTCTGAATAATCCCATGCTAAACAATCAATGTTGTTTCTAATAACTTCGAGCATCATTGTTTGTTGCTCTTTAGACAAATAACCACTTAACCTGATCACTTTTGGAACCAATTCGGTTCCTAAATTAAACTCCAATAATGGGTCTTGTGATGAAGCTGTTGGTTCTGTTTTTTCTAATAAGTCGGGCCAGCGAAATTGTTCATCTTCTTGGAGGTGAACATCCAGAATCTCTTTACTATTTTCTGCTTTATATAATAACTGCTTTAAATAGAACTTATTAATAAGAGAACTACATACTTCTAAGCTTGTATCTTCCATTACAAACAAATTATACGGGAATGGGTGTGGCTTTATCATGAGCCATACAATAAAGGTGTTCTTTTAATAGAACATCGAGTTCTGGCCAGTGACTTTATAACCCTTGATTGGGTATTCCCTGGCCATGTACAACTGAGACATCGGAGCCACCTGACTGGAATAAAACACTGACTCTTCAACTTGTTCGGTTACATCGAATGGGTTGTCATTCGCTTCCATTTTGAAGACTTGATTTCCCTCCCAGAACATTAACTGTTGGTGCAAGGTTGATGGCACACATTGAGAGGCATGAATCCAATCTCGTCCCAGCAAAAGAGAGTATGTAGTATCTGCGTCCACAATAAAGAAAACAGTGGAAATTTTCTTTGGTCCGACCTCAATTGTGGCAACCATCATACCTTCAGGCTTGGTCGGCTGCCCTGTAAAACTTGTCATTTCGAATTCCACAGGGGACAGATCATGAATTCCTTTCCCTAGCTTCTTGAGAGTCTTCAATGGCATAACATTAAAGACTGCTCCATTATCCACGAACACCTTTGTGATTGGTTTCCCACAAATGTGAGCATTAACATACAGCGGTTTCAAATGGGAGTTCGCACCCTCTGGAATAGGAGGAAAGACAATTGAAGGTGCTTCCGACTGAGGCTCAGAATCTGTAATCTTTGCCAACTCTGTTTCCTCTAATTCGTCATCTGCCAAGAATGCCCATAAAGGTTCGTCCATAGTATCATCTACCAGACTCGCCCACGTCGGTTCATCACTCATCTGGTTAATCTCTGTCATTCGACAAGGGATTCGTGGTCCCAGACGAGATTTAACAGATCTTGAATTTTCCTCTGTAGGCACCACTTCTTCCTTCGTCTCATTTCGAGATTGAACCGTCAAGGATTCAATACGAAATTCTTCCAGAGATGGATTGATGTTGATCCGTTCACAATGTTGGCATCTAAAACCTTTAATTATTTCATCTGCCATTCCTTTACCTTTCCCCTGTCCCGACGAACTTCTTTTGGTATAGTCGGAAGCTCCTAATCCGTCCTTCGGTTGCTTTCCTGACCAGACCCGACTGGACCGACTTATTGGAGACTGAATGGCCGCTCCCTGCTCGTCGGTCGTTTGTTCTGCAAAGACTCTAATGAACTGATCTCCTGTCAAGTGGTCGGCTGCATTTTGTTCGTCGGTTCTTTGTTGTACTGCAGGAACTCGTTTCCCATACTTTGCAGCATACCTGCGTTTGGCATTGCGAATCTGTGTACGATTCATACCTGGGAAACGAGGATCTATATCAACGGGTAAAGGCTTTTTATTTCGAGCCCAATCGTTCCCGACTGAACCCGTTTTTCTGGTCGGGTGGTCTCGCACTAAAACCTTTTCCTTCACTTCCACATTAAAAGAACCGTCTGGACGGTCCCATTTTTCAGCGACTGGCCTTTCAACAACTTTGAGTCGTTCTTCCGTTCGGCTGCTGTTTGGCTGATTCCCTTTCTTTTTTCTGGGACTTGCCTGAGTTTGCTCCCCTGTTTGTCCACTATTGACCGAACTTTTCCCTGTTTCCGAACTTGGTTGGATGTCAACCATTGCCGTTGTTACTTTCGGAAATGGTTGCTGGTCTACACCTAAAGTGATGTATTTGAGCCGACCTGTCTTGATGGCCTTTTGAATTTCCTTCCTAAAATGAGTACACTGACTTGTAGTGTGTGTGAAAGAATTATGCCACTTACAATATGGTCTCCCTTTGATTTCTTCTTTAGTGGCAAGTCTTTGGCCCTTTGGAATACGGATCTGCCCGTCAGTCAGTAGAATATCAAAGATTTCATCAGCTTTCGAACTATCAAAGGTCGGCTGCTCCTTTCCTTCAGATCCTGGTATTGGCTTCAATTTAGGACATACATACGGTTTTCCAGAAAGGATTTCGGCTGCCATCTCTTCTGACTGATTAAAATCAAAGTCGCATGTTTCTGTTCCCATACTCGCCATATGTTGGCCTCTATTACGCCTGTTATGCTGATCTTCCTCTCTGAACAAAGACTCTAGACGTCCTGCCTTGGATGCAAGACTTGCCAAATCCTCAACATCCAGGGCAGTGAGTGCCTTTCTTAAACGATTATGCATATTCCGGACCACTAAATTGGTCATCTCTTTCTCACTGATTACCGTAGGACATCGTCCCTTCATCAATCGTACCCTTTCTATAAACTGTGAAGCAGTTTCTTCTGGATACTGTCTCAATTCAAGTAAATCAGTTAAAGACACAACTGGTAAAGGATTGAAGAATCTAGCGTGAAATGCCATCTCCAGTCCTTCCCATGTCTGAATTTGTCCAGGAGGTAGGCTTACAAACCATGAAAACGCCGTTCTGGTAAGGGACAAACCAAACAGCTGTAACTTATAAAAAGGGTTATTGCCAACTTCTCCTAATTGTGCTG
Source organism: Andrographis paniculata (assembly GCF_009805555.1). NCBI lineage: Eukaryota > Viridiplantae > Streptophyta > Magnoliopsida > Lamiales > Acanthaceae > Andrographis > Andrographis paniculata. The sequence goes on along the minus strand of NW_026137564.1, from coordinate 15,152 downwards.
TGAACCGACCAACATGTTCTATGGTGGAAGATCCGTCCTCCCCTGAGAATGCATGAAAGTCGGGTGGTCGAAAATTCCTTGGGAGAGGGTGTTCATGAATGATCCTTTCTGGGAAAGGTCTTTGATATGCAGGGCGGTTAGCCATCTGAGGAGTTAATCCATACTGATCCCTTAATATATGTGCAATCTCATCAGGATCTACATGAAAGCGTTGATGATCAGGAACCTGGAACGGGTCCTGCACAGGAATATGAATCGGATCATGTATATATCCTTCAGGCCTGTCCTCCCGTGTATTGTTCGGTTGCGAATTGGTAACCCTTGGTCCCAGTGGAACATTGTTGGGAAAAGTCAAAGGAGTTTTTCCCCGATCCATTCGGTTGGGATTTGTGGCACTTGGGAATGTACTATCCACGAATGATGGCCCTGCGAAATTTGCCTGTGGTCCGGACGGTGACACTCCTGGTGGCGTTTGAGTGGGTTGAAGACTAACCCTTGACAATGCTTGATCTATCATGTTCTGCAACTGACTCTGTTGCTCACGCAACATGTTCGTTTGTTGCTCACGCAACATATTCTGCATAACCAAGGTATGCTGGTTGTTCATTTGTTGAACATAAGACCACCAATCAGTTGGTGGTTGTGGGATTTCCCCGGCATTTGGCACAATGGGTGGTGGAACGGATTCTCCCACCGGTGTCGAAGATGCTTGCGGTTGTGACCCTGCCATAACCCTTCCGATGATTCGGCCGGATCTAAGACGTATGAAATTATCGCCGGAATTGGGATGAGCAATTTTGTCTTGCTCCCACTGTGGTCGCCAATTTGTTGATGTATTTTTTCAACAAAAATAAAGTAAAATTCAAAGACATAGAAAATATCCTTAAACTTGATTAATTAGTGCCTGAGATTAGGAATCTCTAAACACTGTAACGTACAGAAACTAAACTGGAAAATAAAATACTGAAATTTAAAGTGGTGATCCCCAAATCTGACTTTGCTTTGTTGAAGTTGATTGAAGATGCCTTGCCAAATGATGATCCAAATCCTTAAATATTCCCTGGGAAACCGTACTGAAAACCGTCACCCGAACGGTTACAACGTCTCCTTCTCAACCGTCTTCCAACCTTTCTTATGCTGACACGTGTCCCCAGCAGACCAAAAATCCCTATATTTCACTCCTTGAGCCAACTACAGACCTTCCGCTCTTTTGGCCCGACTTCGTCCTTCGTCCGACCTACTTCTTCGCCCGACCCCACTTGGGCCGACCTCCATATCAACCGCCCCCTATATTTGATCAAAGGCCTCCGTGTTTGTCCGACTCCTCCTTCTATCCGACCTACAGTTTACCCGACCTGCGGATATCCCATCTCAACGACTTTCTGTCTCGAGGATCTCCCGACTTGAAAACCTTCCGACTTGAGGTCTTTCCGTCTTGCGGACCTCCCGACCGGAAGACCTTCCGACTTGAGGTCTTTCCGTCTTGCGGATCTCCCGACCTGAAGACCGTCCGACTTGAGGTCTTTCATCTTGAGGGCCTCCCGACCTGAAGACCTCCCGACTTGAGGTCTTCCCGTCTTGCGGACCTCTCGACCTGAAGACCTTCCGACTTGAGGTCTTTCCGTCTTGCGGACCTCCCGACCTGAAGACCTTCCGACTTGAGGTCTTTCCGTCTTGAGGACCTACCGACCTGAGGTCCTTCCGTCCTGTATTTTCCTTAGAAATAAATAAATAAATTTATTTTCCTTGATTCCCTCACGGTGTCCTTCAGCCAGTTCAATCAACCCTATTGTCAGGCCCATTCTTCTTTTTACCTTGGGCTTTTAACCTAATTCTAAATTTCGTACGTAACAATAGTATAATTTGTGTTCTAGAGTTCTAATTACAGTGCTTTTCGTATATGTTAGAAAGTGTTTCAAGGAAATACGGTTAGTGCTTTTGTTTCTTTATTGCCTTTTCTTTTTATAATATTGCACTTTATGGGATTATACTTTGTGCTCTATAATTCTAATTAGAGTGCTTTTTGTATTTGTTTTATAATGCTTTAAGGGAATATATGTACCGGGTTTTTTTCTTCATTGTTTTTCCTCTATATTATAAAGCACTTTATAAGATTATACTTTGTGCTTTAGAGTTCTAATTATAGTGCTTTTCGTATATGTTAAATAGTACTTTAAGAAAATACAGTTAGTGCATTTGTTAATTAAATGGCTTTTCTTTTTATAATATAGCACTTTATGGTTTTATAATTTGTCCTCTATAGTTTTAATTACAATGCTTTTTGTATTTGTTTTATAATGCTTTAAGAGAATATACTTAGCGCTTTTGTTTCTACATTGTTTTTCCTCTATATTAAGAAACACTTTATAAGATTATACTTTGTGCTCTAGAGTTCTTTTCATAGTGCTTTTCGTATATGTTAAATAGTGCTTTAAGGGAATACAGTTAGCGCTTTTGTTAATATACTGGCTTTTCTTTTTATAATATAACACTTTATGGTTTTATAATTTCTGCTCTATAGTTATAATTACAATGCTTTCTGTATTTGTTTTATAATGCTTTAAGAGAATATATTTAGCGCTTTTGTTTCTTCACTGTTTTTCCTCTATATTATAAAGCACTTTATAAGATTATACTTTGTGCTCTAAAGTTCTAATCACAGTGCTTTTTGTATATGTTAAATAGTGCTTTAAGGGAATACAGTTAGTGCTTTCATTTCTTAATTGCTTTTTCTTTTTATAATATTGCACTTTATGGCATTATACTTTGTGCTCCATAGTGCTTATTAAAGTGGTTTCTGTATTTGTTTTATAATCCTTTAACGGAATATATTAAGCACTTTTGTTTCTTCACTGATTATCCTCTATATTATAAAACACTTTATAACTTTATACTTTGTGTTCTTGTATTCTAATTACAGTGCTTTTCGTATATGATAAATAGTGCTTCAAAGAAATAAGGTTTGTGCTTTTGTTTCTTTATTGCCTTTTCTTTTATAATCTAGTACTTTATGAGATTATACTTTGTGCTCTATAATTCTAATTACAGTGCTTTTTGTATGTGTTTTATAATGCTTTAAGGGAATATATTTAGCGGTTTTTTTTCTTCATTGTTTTTCCGCTATATTATACAGCACTTTATAAGATTATACTTTGTGCTTTAGAGTTCAAATTATAGTGCTTTTCGTATATGTTAAATAGTACTTTAAGGGAATACAGTTAGTGCATTTGTTAATTAAATGGCTTTACTTTTTATAATATAGCACTTTATGGTTTTATAATTTCAACTCTATAGTTCTAATTACAATGCTTTCTGTATTTGTTTTTTTAAGTTTAGGAGAATATATTTAGAGCTTTTGTTTCTACACTATTTTTCCTCTATATTAAAAAGCACTTTATAAGATTATACTTTGTGCTCTAGAGTTCTTTTCATAGTGCTTTTTGTATATGTTTAATAGTGCTTTAAGGGAATACAGTTAGTGCTCTCATTTCTTAATTGCTTTTTCTTTTTATAATATTGCACTTTATGGCATTATAATTTGTGCTCCATAGTGCTAACTAAAGTGCTTTCTGTATTTGTTTTATAATCCTTTAACGGAATATATTTTCCTATATAATATAAAGGAAAAACATTCAAAAAACAAAAGCGCTAATGTACTAACTTTGATCACTCTACAATAAATACGAAAAGCACTGCAATTAGAATTATATAGAGCACAAAGTAAGTATAATCTATAACATGCTATATAATATAAAGGAAAAACAATGAAAAAACAAAAACGCTAAATGTACTAATTTCGAACACTCTACAAGAAATACGAAAAGCACTGCAATTAGAACAATATAGAGCACAAAGTAAGTATAATCTATAACATGCTATATAGTATAAAGGAAAAACATTGAAAAAACAAAAGCGCTAAATATACTAATTTCGAACACTCTACAAGAAATACGAAAAGCAATGCACCTAGAACTATACAGAGCACAAAGTAAGTATAATATATAACATGCTATTTAATATAAAGGAAAAACATTGAAAAAACAATAGCGCTAATTGTACTAATTTCGAACACTCTACAACAAATACGAAAAGCACTGCAATTAGAACAATATAAAGCACAAAGTAAGTATAATCTATAACATGCTATATAGTATAAAGGAAAAACATTGAAAAAACAAAAGCGCTAAATGTACTAATTTCGAACACTCTACAAGAAATACGAAAACCACTCTAAATAGAACAATAGAGGACAAAGTAAGTATAATCTATAACATGCTATATAGTATAAACGAAAAACATTGAAAAAACAAAAGCGCTAAATATACAAATTTCGAACACTCTACAACAAATACGAAAAGCACTGCAATTAGAACTATATAGAGCGCAAAGTAAGTATAATCTTTAACATGCTATATAGTATAAAGGAAAAACATTGAAAAAACAATAGCGCTAAATGTACTAATTTCGAACACTCTACAACAAATATGAAAAGCACTGCAATTAGAACAATATAGATCACAAAGGAAGTATAATCTATAACATGCTATATAATATAAAGGAAAAACATTGAAAAAACAAAAGCGCAAAATATACTAATTTCGAACACTCTACAAGAAATACGAAAAGCACTGCAATTAGAACTATATAGAGCGCAAAGTAAGTATAATCTATAACATGCTATAGAGTATAAAGCAAAAACATTGAAAAAACAATAGCGCTAAAGGTACTAATTTCGAACACTCTACAACAAATACGAAAAGCACTGCAATTACAACTATATAGAGCACAAAGTAAGTATAATCTATAACGTGCTATATAGTATAAACGAAAAACATTGAAAAAACAAAAGTGCAAAATATACTAATTTCGAACACTCTACAAGAAATACGAAAAGCACTGCAATTAGAACTATATAGAGCGCAAAGTAAGTATAATCTATAACATGCTATAGAGTATAAAGCAAAAACATTGAAAAAACAATAGCGCTAAAGGTACTAATTTCGAACACTCTACAACAAATACGAAAAGCACTGCAATTACAACTATATAGAGCACAAAGTAAGTATAATCTATAACGTGCTATATAGTATAAACGAAAAACATTGAAAAAACAAAAGCGCAAAATATACTAATTTCGAACACTCTACAAGAAATACGAAAAGCACTGCAATTAGAACTATATAGAGCGCAAAGTAAGTATAATCTATAACAGTCTATAGAGTATAAAGCAAAAACATTGAAAAAACAATAGCGCTAAAGGTACTAATTTCGAACACTCTACAACAAATACGAAAAGCACTGCAATTACAACTATATAGAGCACAAAGTAAGTATAATCTATAACGTGCTATATAGTATAAACGAAAAACATTGAAAAAACAAAAGCGCAAAATATACTAATTTCGAACACTCTACAAGAAATACGAAAAGCACTGCAATTAGAACTATATAGAGCGCAAAGTAAGTATAATCTATAACATGCTATAGAGTATAAAGCAAAAACATTGAAAAAACAATAGCGCTAAAGGTACTAATTTCGAACACTCTACAACAAATACGAAAAGCACTGCAATTACAACTATATAGAGCACAAAGTAAGTATAATCTATAACGTGCTATATAGTATAAACGAAAAATATTGAAAAAACAAAAGCGCTAAATATACTAATTTTGAACACTCTACAAGAAATACGAAAAGCAATGTACCTAGAACTATATAGAGCACAAAGTAAGTATAATCTATAACATGCTATATAATATAAAGGAAAAACATTGAAAAAACAAAAGCGCTAAATGTACTAATTTAGAACACTCTACAACAAATACGAAAACCACTCTAATTAGAACGATAGAGCACAAAGTAAGTATAATCTATAACATGCTATATAATATAAAGGAAAAACTTTGAAAAAACAAAAGCGCTAAATATACTAATTTCGAACACTCTACAAGAAATACGAAAAGCACTGCAATTAGAACTATATAGAGCACAAAGTAGTATAATCTATAACATGCTATATAATATAAAGGAAAAACATTGAAAAAAGAATAGCGCTAAATGTACTAATTTCGAACACTCTACAACAAATAAGAAAAGCACTGCAATTAGAACTATATAGAGCACAAAGTAAGTATAATCTATAACATGCTATATAATATAAAGGAAAAACTTTGAAAAAACAAAAGCGCTAAATATACTAATTTCGAACACTCTACAAGAAATACGAAAAGCACTGCAATTAGAACTATATAGAGCACAAAGTAGTATAATCTATAACATGCTATATAATATAAAGGAAAAACATTGAAAAAAGAATAGCGCTAAATGTACTAATTTCGAACACTCTACAACAAATAAGAAAAGCACTGCAATTAGAACTATATAGAGCACAAAGTAAGTATAATCTATAACATGCTATATAATATAAAGGAAAAACATTGAAAAAACAAAAGCGCTAAATGTACTAATTTAGAACACTCTACAACAAATACGAAAACCACTCTAATTAGAACGATAGAGCACAAAGTAAGTATAATCTATAACATGCTATATAATATAAAGGAAAAACTTTGAAAAAACAAAAGCGCTAAATATACTAATTTCGAACACTCTACAAGAAATACGAAAAGCACTACAATTAGAACTATATAGAGCACAAAGTAGTATAATCTATAACATGCTATATAATATAAAGGAAAAACATTGAAAAAAGAATAGCGCTAAATGTACTAATTTCGAACACTCTACAACAAATAAGAAAAGCACTGCAATTAGAACAATATAGAGCACAAAGTAAGTATAATCTATAGCATGCTATATAATATAAACGAAAAACATTGAAAAAACAAAAGCGCTAAATATACTAATTTCAAACACTCTACAACAAATACGAAAAGCACTCTAATTAGAACGATAGAGCACAAAGTAAGTATAACCTAGAACATGCTATATAATATAAAGGAAAAACATTGCAAAAACAATAGCGGTAAATGTACTAATTTCGAACACTCTACAACAAATACGAAAAGCACTGCAATTAGAACTATATAGAGCGCAAAGTAAGTATAATCTATAACATGCTATAGAGTATAAAGCAAAAACATTAAAAAAACAATAGCGCTAAAGGTACTAATTTCGAACACTCTACAACAAATACGAAAAGCACTACAATTACAACTATATAGAGCACAAAGTAGGTATAATCTATAACGTGCTATATAGTATAAACGAAAAACATTGAAAAAACAAAAGCGCAAAATATACTAATTTCGAACACTCTACAAGAAATACGAAAAGCACTGCAATTAGAACTATATAGAGCGCAAAGTAAGTATAATCTATAACATGCTATATAATATAAAGGAAAAACTTTGAAAAAACAAAAGCGCTAAATATAATAATTTCGAACACTCTACAAGAAATACGAAAAGCACTGCAATTAGAACTATATAGAGCACAAAGTAGTATAATCTATAACATGCTATATAATATAAAGGAAAAACATTGAAAAAAGAATAGCGCTAAATGTACTAATTTCGAACACTCTACAACAAATACGAAAAGCACTGCAATTAGAACAATATAGAGCACAAAGTAAGTATAATCTATAGCATGCTATATAATATAAACGAAAAACATTGAAAAAACAAAAGCGCTAAATGTACTAATTTCGAACACTCTACAACAAATACGAAAAACACTCTAATTAGAACGATAGAGCACAAAGTAAATATAATATATAACATTCTATATAATATAAAGGAAAAACATTGAAAAAACAACAGCGCTAAATGTACTAATTTCGAACACTCTACAACGAATACGAAAAACACTCTAATTAGAACGATAGAGCACAAAGTAAGTATAATCTATAACATGCTATATAATATAAAGGAAAAATATTAAAAATATAATAGCGCTAAATGTACTAATTTCGAACACTCTACAACAAATACGAAAAGCACTGCAATTAGAACAATATAGAGCACAAAGTAAGTATAATCTATAACATGCTATATAATATAAAGGAAAAACAATGAAAAAACAAAAGCGCTAAATATACTAATTTCGAACACTCTACAAGAAATACGAAAAGCACTGCAATTAGAACTATACTGAGCGCAAAGTAAGTATAATCTATAACATGCTATATAGTATAAAGGAAAAACATTGAAAAAACAATAGCGCTAAATGTACTAATTTCGAACACTATACAACAAATACGAAAAGCACTGCAATTACAACTATATAGAGCACAGACTAAGTATAATCTATAACATGCTATATAGTATAAACGAAAAACATTGAAAAAACAAAAGCGCTAAATATACTAATTTCGAACACTCTACAACAAATACGAAAAGTACTACAATTAGAACTATATAAAGCACAAAGTAAGTATAATCTATAACATGCAACATAATATAAACAAAAAACATTGAAAAAAGAAAAGCACTAAATGTACTAATTTCGAACACTCTACAACAAATACGAAAAACACTCTAATTAGAATGATAGAGCACAAAGTAAATATAATATACAACATTCTATATAATATAAAGGAAAAACATTGAAAAAACAACAGCGCTAATTGTACTAATTTCGAACACTCTACAACAGATACGAAAAGCACTACAATTAGAACAATATAGAGCACAAACTAAGTATAATCTATAACATGCTATATAATATAAAGGAAAAACATTGAAAAAACAAAAGCGCTAAATATACTAATTCCGAACACTCTACAACAAATACGAAAAGCACTGCAATTAGAACTATATAGAGCACAAAGTAAGTATAATCTATAACATGCTATACAATAAAAAGGAAAAACATTGAAAAAAAAAAGCGCTAAATGTACTAATTTCGAACACTCTACAACAAATACGAAAAGCATTCTAATTAGAACGATAGTGCACAAAGTAAGTATAATCTATAATATGCTATATAATATAAAGGAAAAATATTGAAAAAATAATAGCGCTAAATGTACTAATTTCGAACACTCTACAACAAATACGAAAAGCACTCTAATTAGAACGATAGAGCACAATGTAAGTATAATATATAACATTCTATATAATATAAAGGAAAAACATTGAAAAACCAAAAGCGCTAAATATACTAATTTCGAACACTCTATAAGTAATACGAAAAGCACTACAATTAGAACTATATAAAGCACAAAGTAAGTATAATCTATAACATGCTATATAATATAAACGAAAAACATTGAAAAAAGAAAAGCGCTAAATGTACTAATTTCGAACACTCTACAACAAATACGAAAAACACTCTAATTAGAACGATAGAGCACAAAGTAAATATAATATATAACATTCTATATAATATAAAGGAAAAACATTGAAAAAACAACAGCGCTAAATGTACTAATTTCGAACACTCTACAACGAATACGAAAAACACTCTAATTAGAACGATAGAGCACAAAGTAGGTATAATCTATAACATGCTATATAATATAAAGGAAAAATATTAAAAATATAATAGCGCTAAATGTACTAATTTCGAACACTCTACAACAAATACGAAAAGCACTGCAATTAGAACAATATAGAGCACAAAGTAAGTATAATCTATAACATGCTATATAATATAAAGGAAAAACAATGAAAAAACAAAAGCGCTAAATATACTAATTTCGAACACTCTACAAGAAATACGAAAAGCACTGCAATTAGAACTATACTGAGCGCAAAGTAAGTATAATCTATAACATGCTATATAGTATAAAGGAAAAACATTGAAAAAACAATAGCGCTAAATGTACTAATTTCGAACACTATACAACAAATACGAAAAGCACTGCAATTACAACTATATAGAGCACAGACTAAGTATAATCTATAACATGCTATATAGTATAAACGAAAAACATTGAAAAAACAAAAGCGCTAAATATACTAATTTCGAACACTCTACAACAAATACGAAAAGTACTACAATTAGAACTATATAAAGCACAAAGTAAGTATAATCTATAACATGCAACATAATATAAACAAAAAACATTGAAAAAAGAAAAGCACTAAATGTACTAATTTCGAACACTCTACAACAAATAAGAAAAACACTCTAATTAGAACGATAGAGCACAATGTAAGTATAATATATAACATTCTATATAATATAAAGGAAAAACATTGAAAAAACAAAAGCGCTAAATATACTAATTTCGAACACTCTATAAGTAATACGAAAAGCACTACAATTAGAACTATATAAAGCACAAAGTAAGTATAATCTATAACATGCTATATAGTATAAACGAAAAACATTGAAAAAAGAAAAGCGCTAAATGTACTAATTTCGAACACTCTACAACAAATACGAGAAATATTGCACCTAGAACTAAATAGAGCACAAAGTAAGTATAATCTATAACATGATATATAATATAAATGAAAATCATTGAAAAAAACAAAGTGGTAAATATACTTATTTCGAACACTCTACAACAAATACGAAAAGCACTGCAATTAGAACTATATAGAGCACAAAGTAAGTATAATCTATAACATGCTATATAATATAAATGAATAACATTGAAAAAAGAAAAGCGCTAAATGTACTAATTTTGAACACTTTACAAGAAATACGAAAAGCACTCTAATTAGAACGATAGAGCACAAAGTAACTATAATATAAAACATGCTATATAATATAGAAAAACATTGAACGAACAATAGCGCGAACTATACTAATTTCGAACACTATACAACAAATACGAGAAATATTGCACCTAGAACTAAATAGAGCACAAAGTAAGTATAATCTATAACATGATATATAATATAAATGAAAATCATTGAAAAAAACAAAGTGGTAAATATACTTATTTCGAACACTCTACAACAAACACGAAAAGCACTGCAATTAGAACTATATAGAGCACAAAGTAAGTATAATCTATAACATGCTATATAATATAAATGAATAACATTGAAAAAAGAAAAGCGCTAAATGTACTAATTTCGAACACTTTACAAGAAATACGAAAAGCACTCTAATTAGAACGATAGAGCACAAAGTAAGTATAATATAAAACATGCTATATAATATAGAAAAACATTGAACGAACAATAGCGCGAACTATACTAATTTCGAACACTCTACAACAAATACGAAAAGCACTGCAATTAGAACAATATAGAGCACAAAGTAAGTATAATCTATAACATGCTATATAGTATACACGAAAAACATTGAAAAAAAAAGCGCTAAATGTACTAATTTCGAACACTCTAAAACAAATACGAAAAGTACTACAATTAGAACTATATAAAGCACAAAGTAAGTATAATATATAAATGCTATATAATATAAATGAAAAATATTGAAAAAAGAATGCTATATAGTATAAACGAAAAATATTGAAAAAACAAAAGTGCTAAATATACTAATTTCGAACACTCTACAACAAGTACAAAAAGCACCGCAATTAGAACTATATAGTGCACAAAGTATAATCTATAACATGCTAAATAATATAAAGGAAAAACATTGAAAAAACAAAAGCGCCAAATATACTAATTTCGAACACTTAACAACAAATACGAAAAGGAATGCACGTAGAACTATATAGAGCACAAAGTAAGTATAGTCTATAACATGCTATATAATATAAATGAAAATCATTGAAAAAAACAAAGCGCAAAATATACTAATTTCGAACATTCTACAACAAATACGAAAAGCACTGCAATTAGAACTATATAGAGCACAAAGTAAGTATAATTTATAACATGCTATATAATAAAAAGGAAAAACATTGAAAAAACAAAAGCGCTAAATGTACTAATTTCGAACACTCTACAACGAATACGAAAAGCACTCTAATCAGAACGATAGAGCACAAAGTAAGTATAATCTATAACATGCTATATAATATAAAGGAAAAATATTGAAAAAATAATAGCGCTAAATGTACTAATTTCGAACACTCTACAACAAATACGAAAAGCACCGCAATTAGAACTATACAGTGCACAAAGTAAGTATAATCATAACATGCTATATAATATAAAGGAAAAACATTGAAAAAATATAAGCGCTAAATATACTAATTTCGAACACTGTACAACAAATATGAAAAGCAATGCACCTAGAACTATATAGAGCACAAAGTAAGTATAATCTATAACATGCTATATAATATAAAGGAAAAACATTGAAAAAACAAAAGCGCTAAATGTACTAATTTCGAACACACTACAACAAATACGAAAAGCACTGCAATTAGAACTATATAGAGCACAAATTAAGTATAATCTATAACATGCTATATAGTATAAACGAAAAACATTGAAAAAACAAAAGCGCTAAATGTACTAATTTCGAACACTCTACAACAAATTCGAAAAGTAGTACAATTAGAACTATATAGAGCACAAAGTAAGTATAATCTATAACATGCTATATAATATAAAGGAAAAACATTGAAAAAACAAAAGCGCTAAATGTACTAATTTCGAACACTCTACAACAAATACGAAAAGCACTGCAATTAGAACTATATAGAGCACAAAGTAAGTATAATCTATAACATGCTATATAATGTAAATGAAAATCATTGAAAAAAACAAAGCGCTAAATATACTAATTTCGAACACTCTACAACAAATACGAAAAGCACTGCAATTAGAACTATATAGAGCACAAAGTAAGTATAATCTATAACATGCTATATAATATAAACAAAAAACATTGAAAAAAGAAAAGCGCTAAATGTACTAATTTCGAACACTCTACAACAAATACGAAAAGTACTACAATTAGAACTATATAAAGCACAAAGTAAGTATAATCTATAACATGCTATATAATATAAACAAAAAACATTGAAAAAAGAAAAGCGCTAAATGTACTAATTTCGAACACTCTACAACAAATAAGAAAAACACTCTAATTAGAACGATAGAGCACAAAGTAAATATAATCTATAACATTCTTTATAATATAAAGGAAAAACATTGAAAAAACAACAGCGCAAAATGTACTAATTTCGAACACTCTACAACGGATACGAAAAGCACTACAATTAGAACAATATAGAGCACAAAGTAAGTATAATATGTAACATGCTATATAATATAAAGGAAAAACATTGAAAAAACAAAAGCGCTAAATATACTAATTTCGAACACTCTACAACAAATACGAAAAGCACTGCAATTAGAACTATATAGACCACAAAGTAAGTATAATCTATAACATGCTATATAATATAAAGGAAAAACATTGAAAAAACAAAAACGCTAAATATACTAATTTCGAACACTCTACAAGAAATACGAAAAGCACTGCAACTAGAACTATATAGAGCACAAAGTAAGTATAATCTATAACATGCTATATACTATAAAGGAAAAACATTGAAAAAACAAAAGCGCTAAATGTACTAATTTCGAACACTCTACAACAAATACGAAAACCACTCTAATTAGAACGATAGAGCACAAAGTAAGTATAATCTGTAACATTCTATATAATATAAAGGAAAAACATTGAAAAAACAAAAGCGCTAAATATACTAATTTCGAACACTCTACAAGTAATACGAAAAGCACTACAATTAGAACTATATAAAGCACAAAGTAAGTATAATCTATAACATGCTATATAGTATAAACGAAAAACATTGAAAAAACAAAAGCGCTAAATGTACTAATTTCAAACACTCTACAACGAATATGAAAAGCACCGCAATTTGAACTATATAGAGCACAAAGTAAGTATAATCTATAACATGCTATATAATATAAAGGAAAAACATTGAAAAAACAAAAGCGCTAAATGTACTAATTTCGAACACTCTACAACAAATACGAAAAGTACTACAATTAGAACTATATAAAGCACAAAGTAAGTATAATCTATAACATGCTATATAATATAAATGAAAAACATTGAAAAAAGAATGCTATATAGTATAAACGACAAACATTGAAAAAGCAAAAGCGCTAATTATACTAATTTCGAACACTCTACAACAAATACGAAAGCACCGCAATTAGAACTATATAGTGCACAGAGTAAGTATAATCTATAACATACTATATAATATAAAGGAAAAACATTGAAGAAACAAAAGCGCTAAATGTACTAATTTCGAACACTCTACAACAAATACGAAAAGCACTCTAATTAGAACGATAGAGCACAAAGTAAGTATAATCTATAACATGTTATATAATATAAAGGAAAAACATTGAAAAAACAATAGCGCTAAATGTACTAATTTCGAACACTCTACAACTAATACGAAAAGTACTACAATTAGAACTATATAAAGCACAAAGTAAGTATAATCTATAACATGCTATATAATATAAATGAAAAACATTGAAAAAAGAAAAGCGCTAAATGTACTAATTTCGAACACTCTACAACAAATACGAAAAGCACTCTAATTAGTACGATAGAGCACAAAGTAAGTATAATATATAACATGCTATATAATATAAAGGAAAAACATTGAAAAAACAAAAGCGCTAAATGTACTAATTTCGAACACTCTACAACTAATACGAAAAGCACTGCAATTAGAACTATATAGAGCACAAAGTAAGTATAATCTATAACATGCTATATAATATAAAGGAAAAACATTGAAAAAACAAAAGCGCTAAATGTACTAATTTAGAACACTCTACAACAAATACGAAAACCACTCTAATTAAAACGATAGAGCACAAAGTAAGTATAATCTGTAACATGCTATACAATATAAAGGAAAAACATTGAAAAAACAAAAGCGCTAAATGTACTAATTTCGAACACTCTACAACAAATACGAAAAGCACTGCAATTAGAACTATATAGAGCACAAACTAAGTATAATCTATAACATGCTATATAGTATAAAGGAAAAACATTGAAAAAACAAAAGCGCTAAATGTACTAATTTCGAACACTCTACAACAAATTCGAAAAAGTGTACAATTAGAACTATATAGTGCACAAAGTAAGTATAATCTATAACATGCTATATAGTATAAAGGAAAAACATTGAAAAAACAAAAGCGCTAAATATACTAATTTCGAACACTCTACAACAAATATGAAAAGCACCGCAATTAGAATTATATAGTGCACAAAGTAAGAATAATCTATAACATGCTATATA